>NC_091465.1:80040768-80328268 GCF_027789765.1 Dendropsophus ebraccatus | reverse complement strand
GGGATATTCATACGAATATTGAATATTCGAATATCTCACTATTCGCTCATCACTATTAAGCATGGTGGAGGTCATGTGATGGTCTGGGGTTGGTGCTGGTAAGGTGGGAGATTTGTACAGGGTAAAAGGGATTGTGAATAAGGAAGGCTATCACTCTGCACCGCCATGCCATACCCAGTGGGCAGCGCTTGATTGGAGCCAATTTCATCCTACAACAGGACAATGACCCTAAACACCTCCAAATTGTGCAAGAACTATTTACAGCAGAAGCAGCAGCTGGTATTCTATCATAGGTAATGGAGTGGCCAGCGCAGTCACCAGATCTGAACCCCATTGAGCTGTTGTGGGGGACCGTATGGTACGCCAGAAGTGCCCATCCAACCAATCCAACTTGTGGGAGCTGCTTCTAGTAGCGTGGGGTGCAATTTCTCCAGCTTACCCCAACAGATTAATAGCTAGAATGCCAAAGGTGTGCAATGCTGGAATTGCTGCAAAAGGAGGATTCTGTGACCAAAGCAAAGTGTGATGGAAGAACAATGTTATTTCATATACAAATCATTATTTCTAACCTTGTCAATGTCTTGTCTCTATTTTCTATTCATTCACAATGTATGGTGGTAAATAAGTGTGACTTTTCATGGAATACACAAAATTGTTTGGGTGACCCAAAACTTTTGAACGGTAGTGTATATACACATACACACATACATATATACACATACACACATATATACACATACACACACACACACACACACATATATACATATACACACACACACACACACATATACACATGCATACATACACATACAGAGATACATACACACATGTACATTCACAAATATACACACACACATATACATATATACACCTACATACACAAATATATGTAGACACATACACACACATACATACATATACACAAACATACACATATACACACACATATATATATATATATATACATACACACACACACACACACACACTGTATGCCAATAGACTGGCTCAGCTCCAGATCCTATGTATATAAAGTATTATATGGTCACTACCATTATATGTATATTACATCCACTATATCCTATGAATATACAGAGTTATGGGTCACCCCCATTATATGTATATTATATCCTGTGTATATACAGTGTTATAGGGTCACCACTGTTATATGGATATTATATCCTATGTATATAAAGTGTTATAGGGTCACCACTGTTATATGGATATTATATCCTATGTATATACAGTGTTATAGGGTCACCACCGTTATATGGATATTATTTCCTATGTATATACAGTGTTATAGGGTCACCACCGTTATATGGATATTATTTCCTATGTATATACAGTGTTATAGGGTCACCACCGTTATATGGATATTATATCCTATGTATATACAGTGTTATAGGGTCACCACCATTTCCTCTGCTTGCTGTCACTTTACACCGATATTGTATGTAGAGGCTGTAGGAAGCTGAGATACGGCGGCCTGTTTGTTATACTTTTGAGCTGGTGTTTTTACCTCTTTCCATAATAAATCAGTCACCCTCATCCCCTATATACTTATACTTTTAGCATTTACAGACACTAGTTTTTTGGGAAAAGAAAGTCATCATTTGGGCGGCGTCTCTCCGGCAGGTAAACAAATCCGTTTTTAGGCTCCGAATTGATATTGTGTTATTACAGATCAATGCGGAGGGCGGTAATGGATGGAGTTTCCAATAAAGTGTAGCTATGATATGAGAATGCATGCACCCTGGCAAACAGCTCCATATATCTCAGCTTCCAGAAGATTTGTCAGTGTAATATGGGGGGAAGAGACCTTAAAGGGTTTTTTTTTATTATTGTTGTTTTTTTCCTGTTCATATTAAAAAACTTAAGTGTTATCCAGAATTTAAAAAAAAAAGCATCAACACCACTAGTCCTAAGGTGATTCCAGGATGAGTGTAAAATGTTAATCTTTACTTAGCAGTCTCTTAAAGGGGCACTCCAGCAAAAATCTTCTTTCAAATCAACTGGTTTTAGAAAGTTATATAGATTTGTTATTTACTTCTATTTAAAAATCTTAAATCTACCCATACTTATCAGCTGCTGTATGCCCTGCAGGAAGTAGTATATTCTCTCCAGTCTGACACAGTGCTTTCTGCTGTCACCTCTGTCCATGTCAGGAACTGTCCAGAGCAGGAGAGGCTTTCTATGGGGATTTGCTACTGCTCTGGACAGTTCCTGACATGGACAGAGGTGGCAGCAGAGAGCACTGTGTCAGACTGGAAAGAATAAACCACTTCCTGCAGGACATACAGCAGCTGATATGTATGAGAACACAAGATTTAAAAACACCATTTCACTGGAGTACCCCTTTAAAGGTGAAACAGTTTCTAATGTCTGCGTTCACAAGGTGGGCTTTGTGGTTGAAAGTAGTTTTGCCAGTAAGTTCCCTTTAAGAGGCTTTGGAGAATCCTGCTTTAGCAGATAAGCTGAGGATAGTAAATACTTCAGGTTATTGGAAAAGTCTCTGGGAATTAAAGTAAGAAGACTTGCACTTGTAGCTTGCGGCGGGGGGACCACCTGGAGGGGATACGATCTCTAAGGTACTCTGCTGGGGGATTCTGACAATCTTGGCTACAGCTGTGATAACTTTAGATAAAGTAGAATAAGCCGTACGGCCGTGAATGGTCCTTTATTCCTGGCCAGGTATACAGAATAGCACGACCAATATAGCACGGGCCCCAGGGCCACAGCAGGCCCCTCAACTTACTGTATGCTGAAGGAAACTGAGCAGGTAACAGCGGAGCACGTCGGCAAATAGCACTTCTCCCAACCACTTCACATAAGTCCTTGTTCAGACTGTTGGGACTTGAGATAGACTTAAAGCGACTCTGGACCCACAATCTGCCCCCTCCTAACCGCTTGTACCTTCGGATAGCTGCTCTTATTCCAAGATCTGTCCTGGGGTCCGTTCGGCAGGTGATGCAGTTGTTGTCCTAAAAAAATCAACTTTCAGGGTGCGTTCACACCTATAGGATGCACAGCAAATCTGCAGCAGATCCACAGCAGATTTCATGGTGCAGATTTGATGCTGTGTTCAGTTATTTAAATGAAATCCGCTGCGGATCTGCAGCAGAAAATACGCTGCGGATCCGGTAAGTGTAAATGTACCCTTAAACTTTTCGAATTGGCGTGGCCTAGAGTATCTGTGCAATAGACTTGCCCAACCTCTCTGTCCCTCCTCCCCGCCCTCTTCATCATTAGGAATGCTCCAGGCAGGTTTCCTCCTATTCATCACCTGTGTAAATACCGCACATGGGGTGGATCCTTAAGGCACCTGTGCAGTGTTTAGACGGGTAATGAATAGGAGAAATGCTGCCTGGAGCATTCCTAATGATAAAGAGGGCGGGGAGGAGGGACGGAGGGGTGGTGCAAGCCTAGGGCAGAGACACTCTAGGCCACGCCAATTTGACACAGGGCTGCAAGTTTAAAAGTTGTTTTTTAGAATAATAAATGTCCTAAACAATCACTTGCCGAACGGACCCCAGGATAGCTACCCAAAGGTACAAGTGGTTTGGGGGGGGGGGGGGGGGCAGATTGTGAGTACAGAGTCGCTTTAAGAGTGACAATCTCCCTCAGCGTGGACAGGTCTGGTTCACTCGCCTGTGGCACTTAACCCTTTTGAGCCTTAGCAGGCCATGGCCTGGCTTTGAGGAACTTGCAAATAGGATGAGCATAGTCTTTGTTACCTCAGGCTCTGGAGAGGACACCCTCAGGATAGGCTACTCTGCCCCTTAGAACTGAGCACATCTCCACCTCTACTTAAAGACTTCAAGGAGGCTCCCTATTGGTGGAGAGCAGCCTGAGGTAACTCAGCACTGGATTGGTCAGGAGAATGGGGAGACTTGTTGCAGGGCTGTGATAGGCCCAGAGGCAGAGAGATGGCTGGCAAACATCCTCTAAAGCACCACAGTATGTCCTATAGGCAATTAACTCTTTTGCTTCTTCAGTACGTGCTCACAACATACAGTGACATCTAGTGAACAAAATTCAATAGAGCACCTTCATCTACAGATTAAAGGGGTACTTTATTTAAAAAAAATCTTAAGTGTTCCAGTACTTATTAGCTACTGTATGTCTTGCAGGAAGTGGTGTATTATTTCCAATCTGACACAGGGCTCTCTGCTGCCACCTCTGTCCATGTCAGGAACTGTGCAGAGCAGGAGAGGTTTTCGATGGGGATTTGCTGCTGCTCTGGACAGTTCCTGACATGGACAGAGGTGGCAGCAGAGAGCACTGTGTCAGATTGGAAAGAATACATCACTTCCTGCAGAACATACAGCAGCTGATAAGTACAGGAAAACTGGAGATTTCTTTTTTTTTTTAAATAGAAGTAAATTATAAATCTCTGGTACTTGCTGGGATCAGTTAATCTGAAAGATTTTTTTGTGAACAACCCCTTTAAACCCTATACTACACAGCACATGGGATCTAGGACATTGCCCTATTATGCTTGGGCAGCACACTGTCTGCGTATGATGGGAGTTGTAGTTTTTCAGAAGCTAGAGCACCCCAGGTGGAGATGAGTGCTGTAATCTGTGATGTCCCGGGGCCCCCGCAGTCTCTCTACCATATGAGAAGGCTCCAGATTGATGATTTGTATACGGTAGGTCCTGGTTACAGGTTTTGCATTGGTGCCCGGGATCTTCAGACTGACTGAGACTATTTGCTGTTTAGGGTCGGGGAAAGCCGGATGACAGCAGTAATAGCAGCTCTCCAGCTTCCCCAGACTAAGATATGGTTGGCTCCAGGTTTTTGCGGGCCCTTTGGCGACAGAGCCTCAGTGGGCCCCTCATTTACACACTATGCACAATAACGTGAGACACCACTAACATGTACAAACAGACATTATTGACATAGACACTGACTGACTGACACACTCAGATACTAATACACAGCACATACAGCTCAGTCTTCTCCCTCTTCCTCTCTGATGGGCTGCTCTCCACACTGTAAGGTTGAGGACCATTAGGTCATGTGATCAGGTCCTTATCTGTCCTCTCTCTGTGCAGGTCCTGCTCCATCTCCTGTGTCTTCTGATGTTCAGTTCTCACCCTGCACCACAGTGAGTGAGCTGAGCATCAGAAAACAGGGCCCCTCTCCCTCTCTGGGTCCCTAGAGATGCTGTGGGCCCCGGCACTTGCCCAGGTAAGCCTTGGGCTGACGCCGGTCCTAGCCGGCCCATGCAGGAGACCTCACCAGCATTCACGGTCATGTCTATAACTTTTCTTTCTTCTGCAGGATCCGGAGCCTTTTGTTACAGAATTTCCAGAATGTTCCGGAAAAAAAAAAAATCTGAAGAAAAAGCGAATGCGACGATTCCTCGGTGTGAACCTTTTAATGTGACAGGCTACAAATCTTCATAGATGGCAAAGTTTTAATATGCCTTCTGGTCCTTCATACAGAACACAATATTCCGGAGGAGATCTCACCAGTGATCTATAAAGCAGTATTACAAGCCTCCCCCCTCCGCCTGCTCCTAATAACACGTCTTATAAAGCCCAGAATCCTGCACTGCCTCTGTCCCGCTCTGCTACATTGCCTGCTAAACTCCGAGCCATCGCCCAAACGTCCATCCGCCACCACCGCCGTCTGTCCGTGGTGGAGAATGGGGCCGATACGCAGAAAGATACAACAGGGGAGATTTATCAAACATGGTGGAAAGTGAAACAGGCCCAGTTGCCCCTAGCAACCAATCAGATTCCACCTTTCATGCCTCACAGACTCTTTGGAAAATGAAAGGTGGAATCTGATTGGTTGCTAGGGACGACTGAGCCAGTTTCACTCTCCACCATGTTTGATAAATCTCCCCTAACGTGTTTTATCAAAACCCTGTCGAAAAATCCTTAAAGGGCTTGTCCTAAAGCGGAGCCCCTCCGTTATTATATCATATCAACATCACGTTAAATTCTACTTCTTTTTTATGTTGAAAGAGAAAGAAAGTGACTGGAAACCGTCAGCAAGAAGGATGACTGCTGTTGACAGATCTCATGAAGGGTTTCCTCCTATCCGTACTATAAGGGCCCTATTCCACGAGACGATTATCGTTCGCATAATTGTTAACGATAAACGATCCAAACGACCGCTGTTGCAAAAGACCTGAAATCATTCACCCATAGAGATGGAACGATAATCGTTACTTAAGATCGTTCTTGCGGTCGTCTTGTCGTCGCTATTGAGTTTGTCACTACTGTGAATGACCGAACTACGTCTTATTCAATGCGAACGATTTGCGAACGAGCAACGATAAAAATAGGTCCAGGTCTTATTAAACGATCAACGATTTCTCGTTCACTGCTATTCAACCGAACGATTATCCTTTAGAATCGAACGACTTAACGATAATCGGAACGATAATTGTCCCTGTGGAATAGGGCCCTAAGGGTACTATTACATGGTCTGGTGGGGGCCCGATATTAACTGTAAACGAGCGATACAGACCTATTACACGGACGGATAATCGTTTAACAAGGGCTGCATGGAAATCGTTACCGACAACCGACAATTATAGGTCCAAACCTATATCAACGATCAGCCGATAACAACGATCATCGGCTAAATGTTGCGTTTATTACACGGAGAGATAATCGTCCGGATAGGGCAGATTTGTCTGATTATCATTCCGTGTAATAGTACTAACTATAGCTTTGGTAAGCAAATTGGAAATTCAGACTCACCGTTTACAGTTATGACCACTAATATCGTTTAAAGCCAGGTCCGTCAACAGCAGCTTGCTGACACGCTGAGGCCATTATGTTTGGAGCTCTTTGCGATGGTTTTCATTGAGGATCCCTACCGACATTACAGTGACTGCGTATGACTATATTTTTATAAGTTTGTTTTCTTGTACAAAAAAAAAAGAACTGATTGCTGCTTGGAAACCATCAGCAAGAAGGAGGATGGGTGTTGAAAGAGATCAGGAAGGGTTTCATCATATTTCTAATCTAATTATAGCTCAGGTAAACAAACTTAAACAGTGACATATTGGTAAATAATATGAGAAAAGATCCATCAACAGCAGCATGCTGACATGCCTGAGGCCTGAGCCCTGTGCAATACTTATTATAAGGATGCCTACTCCCCTTACTTAGTACCATATTGTTGCCAAATAACACACACAGAATGCTCATAACACTGTACGTGTGGTGTCAATTTTCTTGTAAAAGGAAAAATATATAATTTCCTGGAAACCATCAACAAGCAGGATAACTGCTGTTAACAGATCTCATAAAGGATATCATCATATGTGTAGTCCAATTATAGCTTGTTTTTTAATTATTTACTTTTCTTGTACAAAATAAAATCTGTTGTTACCTGGAAACCATCAGCATTTAGGATAACTGCTGTTGACAGATCTTATATAGAAATTAATCACATTTGTATTCTAATGATAGCTTGGAAAAACACGAAATTTGAACCCAGACAATGGCACATTGATACAACATAAGCAAAAGCTCCATCAACAGCAGCTTGCTGACATCCTGAGGCCGCTTTGTATGGAGCCTCTACAATATAACGTCCAAATAATCCATATACAATGCGCATACATTGTCCATATTACATTGCTATAAGGGTCCAGTGGTGCCCAGCTGTGAAATGTCACATCCCAACAAGTTTCTAATCCTAAGAACTGCCATGCTGATGGTTTCCTTATATATATATATATATATATATATATATATATATATATATATATATATATAATGGAGGCCGGACTGTCAGGGATATAAGGAGCAATTCTCGAGCTGGATAAGCCAGGGTACTCGATATTACACCCAGCTTTCCCAGGCTCCTGCATGGCATGGCCTGTCTTGTTCTGCACAGATACATTCTCCTATATGATGACACAACTAGACGGGAGGGACTGTAGGAATACTGGGAGACAACCAATCTAGTCTGTAATGGGACTCGTATGTACCCAGCTTTCCTAAGCTCCTGAATGGCAAAGCTGTCTTGTTCTTCTGGTATACATTCTCCTCTCCTAGATCAGACTGTGATCACTAATACAACAATGATAACAGTTTCACCCATCTTTCCCAAGCTCCTGAATGGCATTTTGCGCTTGTTCTTTCGTTCTGTATGATGACATAAATAAACCGAAAAGCTGAATAACCACTAATATAAATCAGATAGAATTATTACCCAGCTTTCTTAACACTCTGAATGGCAGATCTGACTTGTTAGTCAGTTATCCGCTCCTATCTGATGCTCTAACTGGACAGACTGTATGACAACAAATAACGTTATCACCCAGCTTTCCTATACTCCTTAATAGTAATCCTACTTTTATAGACATTTATACATACATCATGCTCATTCATAGCTCATATCCATGCAGACTGACATGGTTACTCATATAGCTCTGATAGGGATAGTCACCCAGCTTTTCCAGACCCCTGAACAGATAGTATACATGGGAACAAGGATGTTTCACTACATACATAAGAAGATATGATGTACAGATGTCTGGGTATAACTTGTATGAGTGCTAATAGCAGCCGTGCTGCTTGTTACCCAGCTTTCCCAGACTCCTGAACAGCTCATAGATATTGGAACATGGATATTATATAGAGGTGTATGATGTACAACTTGCTGGTTACACTTGCATGAGCTCTAATAGCAGCCATGCTGCTTGTCACCCAGCTCTCCAAGGATCCTGAACAACTAGTAGATGGAACAGGAATGTATAGGGGGATATTATGTACAGGTGTCTGGAATAGCTTGGTAGCATCATCGGTATAAGGTCACCTGTATGAGCTATAACAGCAGCCATGCTGCTTGTCACCCAGCTTTCCTAGACCCCTGAACAGCTAGTAGATGAAACGGGGATATATAGGAGGATATTATGTACAGGTGCCTGAGAGAGCTTGGTAGCATCATTGGTATGACATCATATGTATGAGCTCTAACACCAGCCATGCTGCATGCCACCCAGCTTTCCAAGGATCCTGAACAGCTAGTAGATTAAAGAGGATTGCATAGAAGGATATTATGTACAGGTGTCTGGGAGAGCTTGGTTGCATCACCTGTATAAGGTCTAACACCAGCCATGCTGCTTGTCACCCAGCTTTTCCAGACCCCTGAACAGCTAGTAGATGAAACAGGGATGTATAGGAGGATATGATGTACAGGTGCCTGAAAGAGCTTGGCAGCATCACCTGTATGACATCACTTGTATGAGCTCTAACACCAGCCATGCTGCATGCCACCCAGCTTTCCAAGGATCCTGAACAGCTAGTAGATATGGAACATGGATGTTTTGCTACATTCATAGGAAGATATAATCTAGATGTGTCTGGGAGAGCTTGGTGATATCACCTGTGTGAGATCACCTGTATCAGCTCTCTCAGCAGCCATGTTGCTTGCCACCCAGCTGTCCAAAGCTCCTGAACAGCTCACAGATATGGAACAGGGATGTATAGGAAGATATGATGTACAGATGTCTGATAGAGCTTGGTAGCATCACCTGTAGGAGATCACCTGTAGCAGCTCTAACACCAGCCATGTTGCTTGCCACCCAGCTTTCCAAAGCTTCTGAACAGCCAATAGATATGGAACAGGGATGTTCTGCTACATACATAGGAAGATATGATGTACAGGTGTTCTGGAGAGCTTGGTAGTATCACCTGTATGAGATCACCTGTGTGAGCTCTAACAGCAGCCATATTGTTTGCCACCCAGCTTTCCCAGGATCAGATACACCTAATGATCAGTATAACAGAGCATACACTGTCTCGGCAGAAGGTTACGACTCCAGGACTGCTATTTACTGGGGATTTTACAGGTAATGGGAGTTTACAGGGTGAGCGGGAGCGGCGCTTGTTTCATCACTGTAAACCTGACACCAATCTAAGGAGATTTTATGCCGATTTTTAGGACTTTTCCTCCTGAATAAAGAAAACTCGGAGTAACTAAGACATGAAAAGGCAAATGACAATATACGGCGGCGGCGGGCGGGCGGCCATCTTCCCTCCTGCGCCCCGGCCGGGTCCAGAGCTTTAGTATAAATAAATATATACGTAGCCGAGAAGCCATTTGCCGCCGTCCTCCGTTATTGTTCCATTTTAATAATCTTGCTGGAAGTACATTGAGTTTGTTGCCGCTCTCATAAAGCCGGAGCCGAGACTCGTAAACAGGTAATGAAACTTGTAATCCGGGAAGAGGAGAGAGAGACGGCGGAACGCGGCCCTACGGCGAAACGGCGGCAAGAACAGACGTCGCTGCAAAAGAAGGCGTCCACCCAGCGTCATGTATACAGAGATGGAAATTAATGGGTTTATAGGCCGGAAGGCGGCAGGCAATGGAGCTGGTGAAGACTTCTCTGGGTGCCAAGGGGTTAAGAGCACATGACTTGGTGGTCTGGGGTAAATAAGGGGTGAAAATGGGAGAAAAGGGTTAATATTTGCCCCCCTTGAGATCCAGAGAAGAAAAGTGAGTTGATATTGTATCCCTGGTGGTCTAGGGTATAAGAGGAGGAATAACGGACTAGAAGAGGGGGTTAATATTTGTTTCCTGAAGAGCTAGATAAGAGAAGCAAATGCATGTTGTATCCCTGGTGGTCTAGGGAAAAAAAGAAGGGGTGATTATTTGTGATCCCTGGTAGTCTAGGTGAGAGAAAGTTTATTAGCTATTCAGTCTCCTTCTCCCAGTTTTTAGCTGCTGCTTTCTGATGAAGACACAAAAATCTGTGTGTGAGCCCCAAACACACACACACACACACACTTTTGAGATGGCTGATGTAAACAAGTCCCTATCTGCAACTTTGTAATGCTGGGGGGGGGGGAGGTAATCACAGTGAGTTCATTAACAACTAGACCTCAGAATAACCCTCCCAGCATTACAGCGAAAAGCTCACACACAGATTTTTGTGTCTTCAGCAGAAAGCAGCAGCTCAAAACTGGGGGAAGGAGACTGAATAGATAATGACAAGTAGGGAAGGAATTGTTAGTCTCACCATGGGCAGCAACATATCAAAAGTTATGTATGATTGGAATACCCCTTTAATGTTTCATACCTTGTAGTCTAGGATAGAGGCAGGGGGTTAATATTTTTTTTCTGGTGGTCAAGGGTGTTGGAATAGTGTTCACACATAATTCCTGGTGGTCTGGGGTTGAAGAGAGGAGTTTATCTATTGTACCTTTTTTTGATCTGGAGTGTAGAAAGAGGTTAATATGTGATCCCGGTGATCTAGGATATAGGGAGGAGGGTTATTTTTAATTTCTGGTAATCTAGAATAAAGTTATATTTTTTTTCCTTATCACCTAGAGTAGGCTAAAGGGGTTATTTTGGATTCCTGGTTGTCCAGGGAAGAGGGGGTTAATCATTTGATACCTGGCGATCTAGTGGATAGGAAAGGTGTTCTCATATAATCCCTGGTGGGCAGGAGTTGAAAAGAGGGGATGATGTGGTGAACCCCCGGTGATGTTGGTCGGAGGAGCAGCCGGTCACTTGCTAGGTGTTGTAGTGTGACGCCACTCCGGTGGTGGATGGCCGAGATACAGCCAGTCCTTGGGATGTTGTCATGTGACGCCAGTGCCTGGTGGGCACACAGGTGGATTGGCACGCCTGCTTTTATGTTACAAGGCCGGTTGTACCCTTTTACCCTGTGGTCAGTGTCCTGCCGGGTTTCTACCGGGTCCCTTGGGTTAGTATCACGGATGGGCAGAGTGGTATAGTGACCCTCCCGGATAGTAGGACCCGCCACCCACAGAAAGGGGAGAATGTCCCAAGGTTGCGGTGTGTGCTGTGTCGGTGGTGGCGAATAATCACAGTCTTTGGAATATAGTTGAGTCAGTTTACTATTTGTAAATGTGCAGCAGGTCATACAGGTTCAACAGTATGAGGTTCCTTTAGATAAAGTCTTTGAAACACACTTGCCGTGAGTGTCTCAACCCATGAATTTCTGTGCTCTGCAGGGATGTTGGAGGATGAGGTAAAATACTTAGAAGAAGAAGAAGAAGACCTGATGCCCACTATACTCGGTTGAACCTTCCTAATGGGTGACACAGGCCCCAGAGCTTGTTACCTGGGATGAGCGGAGTGCTGAGGGTTCCTTGCTGACACCCGCACTGCGAGATAGATAGATAGATAGATAGATAGAAGTTCATAGGCTACTGCAACTTTGCTCCACCCGGATCAGTTCCTAGCTCTTTGGCTCTGTTATGGATGCTGTCCTGTACTGCGACTTCTCCTTGTCCTTGGCGTGGGTTGAGGTTGTCTCTGGCTAGTCCTCCCTTAAGAGGTTTTAACACTGCATAGTGCTTTGGAGTGTTACTCGTAAGAAAGTTGTTAGAGACGTGCTGTCTTGCGGCCTTCCCATGCGGGGGAATTAACTAAGACTAACCTGAACTTCCTGTCTCCTGTGTGACTCACTTCCTCTCTAGCGTGTAAGGTGCGCTGTGAGTGGGTGAAAGAGTGCAACAGGAGAAAAGAAAAGGGAGATGATAGGAAAGAAGAAAGCAGAAATCCTACCGGTCTACAGATTCTGGTGACACACAGAAACCAATAACCCTTTGCAATCCTTCAGCTGTGCAGCTTCCATTTACATAAACATAATACAGTGACATCTAGTGGCGAACTTTGGTACTGCTTTCATCACCATAATAACACAATAAGTACAGACTTTTGCAAAGGGTGTATACAACTGCAACACACCTAGTGGGACACCAGAGTGATATTTTGTTCCCTTATAATCTAGAGTAGTAAAGGAGATTATTTTTGAATCCCTGGTGATCTCCCATAGAGGGAGGTGGGTAATATTTGATCCCCGGGGGTCTATGGGTTCCTATTTTATTCCCTTATCATCTACAGTAGTGAAGGCAAATATTATTCCTAGTGGTCACAGGTTAAAAGGAAGGGGTGGATATTTTATTCTTTACTATCCAGAGTAGAGATATATCTTTATAGGATAAAATATCTACTCCAGATTCTACCCCATTACTGGGCCCCCAGGTAGATCCTCCACGTCCCTGGTGGGCCAGTCCAACAATACATGAAACAAGAATCCAGGTGAAGGAGAAGTCTAAGGTTTCATAGTCTCCAGCGAGCTTTTGTCTAGTCAGGGTACAGAAGGTCCATGAACCAGGCTCCTGACCCATCACCTTTACCTACAAGGAAGGGAAGGACATTTTGGAGCCGTCTCGAGAAGCCGCCATCTCCTCAATGTCCCGAAAAGACCTTGATTACAATAAGCCACAGATTTCCTACCGGAGCCGTACTTGCTTCTCTGTCTAGAAGACTCCGTTCCAACTCAACACGAAGTGAGTTTTATATCACTTTATAATTTATGTCTCCACATGACATCAGCCTCATTTATTAGATAATACTGATGGTAACGTCTCCAAAAAGCTTTTACATAAAGAATGTCACAGAGGGAAAAAAAACGAAATCTCCACATATCACAGAAACAACCAGACGGAATAATACAGAAAAAGCACCAAGAGAGAGAGTCACCGAACAACCGGATCAGCAGGATGGATGGAACATGGCCGGACCACCAGGGCAAGAAGAGAGAGCGCCACTGAGTGACATCCAGCAGCCGACTACTGATCCCACCAGAACTCTCATAGTATTATGTTTAATACTATTACTAAGGGTCCTCTGGCTAAAAGGTCACTATAATTGTCCTAGTAATACTGAAGCAGTGATAGAGTAGTTGCAGTATGCAGAGGGAGCAGTATTATAGTAGTTATGGTTCAGGGAAGAAAAAGAGCGCTGCACCTCACACCTATGACTGATACTAGTACCTCTCGGCTGCATAAAAAACATCAGAATTCTGTATGTGAATTGATCAAGCCACACTGCCCCATGTACCTCGTGCAGGTATCTGATACACATGGGTCCCTACACTACGTCCACACTGTGCCAGTCAGCGACCACCACCCCCGCTGGCGTGCACAGTCAGGGAAGGGAGGCCATGGAACGGCCCTGCAACCCCCATGCCACAGGACCAGACCCAAAAATGCCACACCAAAACCCAGCCAGCACTGGGGCAGTGTGGCAGTGGGGCAATATGGCTTGATCAATTCATACACAAAATTCTGATGTGTTTTTTATTTAGCCTAGCGGCACTAGTATCAGCCGTAGGTGTGAGGTGCAGCGCTCGTTTTCTTCCCTGAACCGTATTTTGCTTCTCTCTTTTCTCAGTGTTTTTGCACTCCTCCTGGCAACCCACATGACCGCAATTAGCAGGAGACACCTGAGTGCTCATGGTTTTAATCCCTCCTGTCTTTTCCCATTCTGTCTGCAGCAGCTATGGTTAGCGCAATACCTCATCCAGACTTGTGCTGTTTGGGGACAGCTTCCTCCGCCGGTGGTGCTAGCTGGGTTCTGGTGTGGTGTTTTTGGGTCTGGTCCTGTGGCATGGGGGTCGCAGGGCCGTCCCATGGCCCCCGTTCCCTGACTGTGCACGCCTGCGGGGGTGGTGGCCACTGACCGGCACAGTGTGGACTTAGTGTAGGGACCCATGTGTATCAGATACCTGCAAGCTGTACATGGGGCAGTGTGGCTTGATCAATTCATACATAAAATTCTGATGTGTTTTTTATTTAGCCTAGGGGCACTAGTATCAGCCATAAGTGTGAGGTGCAGCACTCGTTTTCTTCCCTGAACCATAACTACTATAATACTGCTCCTATATACAAGAATATAACTACTATAATACTGCTCCTATATATAAGAATATAACTACTATAATATAGCGGTAGAGTGC
Source organism: Dendropsophus ebraccatus (assembly GCF_027789765.1). Classification (NCBI taxonomy): domain Eukaryota; kingdom Metazoa; phylum Chordata; class Amphibia; order Anura; family Hylidae; genus Dendropsophus; species Dendropsophus ebraccatus. The sequence goes on along the minus strand of NC_091465.1, from coordinate 80,313,507 downwards.
AGTCGGCACTGTCAGCAATGCTAGCAATAAAGGACGTATGATGAAGGAACCAACCTGATGTGCTTGTACTAGTGGTGCTCCCAGACTAAAAGGTAAGAGTGAGCAATACAATAACGGGAGAAGAGAGAGACTGGGGCACTCACCGATGTTCCAAGCAAAAGTCTTTATTCCGATTCCGGGGTACAGGCGCCCGCCATTCCATCTGTTCTCCCTCCACCATGGATTTTAGTCTATCGGAATAAAGACTTTTGCTTGGAACATCGGTGAGTGCCCCAGTCTCTCTCTTCTCCCGTTATTGTATAACTACTATAATACTGCCCCCTATATACAAGAATATAACTACTATAATACTGCTCCTATATATAAGAATATAACTACTATAATACTGCCCCTATATACAAGAATATAACTACTATAATACTGCCCCTATATACAGGAATATAACTACTATAATACTGCTCCTATATAAGAATATAACTACTATAATACTGCTCCTATATACAGGAATATAACTACAATAATACTGCTCCTATATAAGAATATAACTACTATAATACTGCTCCTATATACAGGGATATAACTACTATAATACTGCTCCTATATACAAGAATATAACTACTATAATACGGTTCAGGGAAGAAAAAGAGTGCTGCACCTCACACCTATGGCTGATACTAGTACCTCTCGGCTGCATAAAAAACATCAGAATTCTGTATGTGAATTGATCAAGCCACACTGCCCCATGTACCTTGTGCAGGTGGTACACGGGGCAGTATGGTTTGATCAAATTGTATACCAAATTCCTGGTGTTTGTTTTTAAAGTAGCTTAGCGGCTTTAGTATCAGCCATGGGTGTGAGGTGCAGCTGCACTCTTCTCTCCATTTCACATTATAGTAGTTATATTGTTGTATATAGGAGCAGTATTATAGTAGTTATATTCCTGTATATAGGAGCAGTATTATAGTAGTTATATTCTTGTATATAGAGGCCAGTATTATACTAGTTATATTCCTGTATATAGGAGCAGTATTATAGTAGTTATATTCTTATATATAGGAGCAGTATTATAGTAGTTATATTCTTGTATATAGGGGGCAGTATTATAGTAGTTATATTCTTGTATATAGGTAACAGTATTATAGTAGTTATATTCTTGTATATAGGGGCAGTATTATAGTAGTTATATTCTTGTATATAGGAGCAGTATTATAGTAGTTATATTCTTGTATATAGGGAGCAGTATTATAGTAGTATATTCTTGTATATAGGAGGCAGTATTATAGTAGTTATATTCCTGTATATAGGAGCAGTATTATAGTAGTTATATTCTTGTATATAGGAGCAGTATTATAGTAGTTTTATTCTTGTATATAGAGGCCAGTATTATAGTACTTATATTCTTGTATATAGGAGCAGTATTATAGTAGTTATATTCTTGTATAGAGGAGCAGTGTTATAGTAGTTATATTCTTGTATATATGGGGCAGTATTATAGTAGTTATATTACTGTATATAGGAGCAGTATTATAGTAGTTATATTCTTGTATATAGAAGCTCTATTATAGTAGTTTTATTCTTGTATATAGGAGCAGTATTATAGTAGTTATATTCCTGTATATAGGAGCAGTATTATAGTAGTTATATTCCTGTATATAGGAGCAGTATTATAGTAGGTATATTCTTATATACAGGAGCAGTATTATAGTAGTTATATTCTTGTATATAGGGAGCAGTATTATAGTAGTTATATTCTTGTATATAGGAGCAGTATTATAGTAGTTATATTCCTGTATATAGGGGGCAGTATTATAGTAGTTATATTCTTGTATATAGGGAGCAGTATTATAGTAGTTATATTCTTGTATATAGGGGGCAGTATTATAGTAGTTATATTCCTGTATATAGGGGGCAGTATTATAGTAGTTATATTCTTGTATATAGGGGCAGTATTATAGTAGTTATATTTTTGTACATAGGGGGAAGTATTTCTCCATTATATTTGCTTTATTATACATCCTTCTCCTCCTCCATCTCCTCTACAAATCCCATTTACCAGCAGGGGGCAACCCTGAGCACATTACAGTCTATCCATGCAGCCTAATAAGCATTTAGCATACCATCTATTTTCTAAGTATCTGTACCTTGTTATTTTGGTGCATTCATTTTGGAATCGATTTTATAATAACTGCCCTCCAGTATTACTATTTTTGGCTGGACTGATGTTAACAATAAAATTTATATGAATTATGAGCTCACAAAATGTTGCAAAACCTGATTTATTTCCATTGTTCACATAAAGTTCTTTCCGTTTCTTTTTCTTTTTTCTCTTTCAATTTACTATAAAAGGAAACGTGATGAAGCGACGTAACTAAGTTCAGATCCTTCCATTCAGGGAGCTGTCTCCTCCGCTCTGCTGAGTGCTTGTTTAGTAGATGACATGGGGCTTTTACTGCTCTCATCTTCTGTCTTGGTCTTTTATTGCCAAGTCAGATGTAGCAGAGCTGACACATGGCATGGCGATATTACGACGCTTTATTTGTGGTCTTACATAGGACTGCATTTACTCTTACTGCGTTAGATGACTGTGATCTACAGCAGCATCATAGAGTTACATGACAGTGACATGACATGAGTAGTTTGGTTTGTTACTGTAGATTTACATAGGACTGCATTTATACCTACTGCATTAGATAAATGTGATGTTTTTGTTGCCCCAAGTTAATTGACACCTTCAACTCTGCTACATTTGAAGCATTAGTAATTTTGCATGTTAGTGTGGCTTTACATAGGACTGTGTTCACACTGACTGCATTATCATGAATAGTTTTGCTTGTTAGTGAGATTTTACATAGGACTGCGTACACACTTCCTGTAGTACCATGATTTGGTTTGAGGTGTTAGTGCACACTTATATAGGGCTGCATTCACATTTGCTGCTTTAGCATGAGTAGTTTTGTATGTTATTGTGGTTTTACATAGGACTGCATCCACATATACTGTATCAGCATGACTAGTTTTACATGTTATTGTGGCTTTGCATAGGACTGCATCCACACTTTCTGCGTTAGCATTAATAGTTTTGTATGTCACTGTGCTTTTATATAGGACTGCATTCACATTTAATGCCTTAGCATGAGTAGTTTTGCATGTAAGTGTGGTTTTACATAGGACTGCTTTGACACTTGCTGCTTTAGCATGAGTAGTTTTGCATGTTACTGTGCTTTTACATAGGACTGTATCAATATTTGATGTCTTAACATGAATAGTTTTGCAGGTTAGCGTGGATTTACATAGGACTTCATCAATACCTTATGTTTTATCATCAATACTTTTGCAGGTTAGGTTAGTGCGGCTTCACATAGGACTGCATCCACACTTGCTGCTTTTGTATGAGTAGTTTTGCATGTAAGTGTGGTTTTACATAGGGCTGCATTCACATTTACTTCACTGCCACAAGTAGTTCTGCATGTTAGTGCAGCTTTACATAGGATTGCATTGACACTTTCTGCTTTAGTATGACTAGTTCTGCATGTTAATGTGGTTTTACATAGGACTGCATCCATACTTGTATAAGCATGAGTAGTTTTGCATGTTACTGTGACTTTACATAGGACTGCATGCATACTTATATATTAGCATGAGTAGTTTTGCATGTTACTGTGGCTTTACATAGGACTGTATCCATACTTATATATTAGCATGAGTAGTTTTGCATGTTAATTGACTTTACATAGGACTGCGTGCATATTTAATTCTTTAGCATGAGTAGTTTTGCATGTTACTGTGACTTTACATAGGACTGCATGCATACTTTATTCTTTAGCATGAGTAGTTTTGCATGTTACTGTGGCTTTACATAGGACTGTATCCATACTTATATATTAGCATGAGTAGTTTTGCATGTTAATTGACTTTACATAGGACTGCATGCATATTTAATTCTTTAGCATGAGTAGTTTTGCATGTTACTGTGACTTTACATAGGACTGCATACATACTTAATGTTTTACAATGAATAGATTTGCAGGTTAGTGCAGCTTTACATAGGACTGCATCCACACTTCCTGCATCCATACTTTATGTTTAGCATGAGTAGTTTTGCATGTCAGTGTGGCTTTACATAGGACTGCATTCACACTTGCTGCTTGAGCATGTTACTGTGACTTTACATAGGACTGCTTGCATACCTAATGTTTTAGCATGAGTAGTTTTGTATGTTACTATGACTTTACATAGGACTGCATTCACAATAAGTTCTTTAGCATGAGTAGTTTTGCATGTCAGTGCAGCTTTACATAGGACTGCATTCACACTTGTTAAGCATGAGTAGTTTTGCATATTAATGTGGTTTTGCATAGGACTTCATCCATACTTATATTAGCATGAGTAGTTTTGCATGTCAGTGCAGCTTTACATAGGACTGCATGATCACTTCATTATTTAGCATGAGTAGTTTTGTATGTTACTCTTTGACTTTACATAGGACTGCATGATCACTTCATTATTTAGCATGAGTAGTTTTGCATGTAACTCTGTGACTTTACATAGGACTGCATGATCACTTAATTTTTTTAGCATGAGTAGTTTTGCATGTTACTCTTTGACTTTACATAGGACTGCATGCACACTAAATTTTTTAGCATTAGTAGTTTTGCATGTCAGTGCAGCTTTACATAGGACTGCATGATCACTTCTTTCTTTAGCATGAGTAGTGTTGTATGTTACTGTGACTTTACAAAGGACTGCATGCACACTTCATTCTTTAGCATGAGTAATTTTACATGTTACTATGACTTTACATAGGACTGCATGCACACATAATGTCTTAGCATGAGTAGTTTTGCCTGTTGGTGCATCTTTACATAGGACTGCATTTACTATTAATGCATTAGCAGACGGAGCTGTGTTGTTAATGACCCCTCCAGCTCTGCTACATCTGCGGCATGGAGTGGGGAGATAGGGGGCCCAGGATCCGGGAGTCGGAGGGAGATGGGGGGCCCAGGATCCGGGAGTCGGAGGGAGATGGGGGGCCCAGGATCAGGGAGTGCTGCAGTATTAGAAACCCTTCTGGATAAATCCGAGCATCAGTAAGCCCCAGGAGCCTGGCATCCCTCTCCCAGCAGCGGAGCCTGCCCACCTCCTCATTGGCTCGGCCACCTGCCATTTGTGAGCCAGGCCCCTGCCCAGCGCAGGTCACCATTGGCTCTCGCAGGCTGCCACTCAACTTCCATCTGTCAGAAAGCCCATATGGTTTGCAGAAGGCGATGGAAGTGTGTGTGTGTCTGTTTGTATGCGTGTGTTAAAGGGGGGTGAAAGGGGAACAGCAGAAGGAGGGGGGAAAAGAGAGAGAGAAAATAGGAGAGGCAGAAAAGGAGAGAGCGAGAAAGAGAGCGAGAGAGAGAGAGGGGGGGCTTGATAGAGATTCCCAATCCAGAATTCCTTCTGTCCTCCATCCATCCCCTGCATCACCGCTCTCCGCTCCATCCTCCGCTCACCATCCAGCCACTCTACTGGAAAATACAGAGAGCCGGGAGGGAGGGGGGACCAGGGCTAACGAGGAGAAGAAGAGACGGAAAATAAAGAGGAGAAGAAGAGACGGAAAATAGAGAGGAGAAGAAGAAGGAGGACAGAGGCGCCCAGAGCCAAGAAGGACTAAAAGATGAAGACGCCACTTCAGAGGGTGAACCTGGCCAGCGTGGTCCTCGCCGTCCTGCTGACACAAGGTACCACATTCTAATCCCCCCCTCGCATGCCGAACCCCCCCCCGGGGGAGGGGGGGGGCCCTCCACCAATGTGGCCGCCAGCCAAGGGTTAACAGCCACCACTCTTATGAATGAAATAGTTCAGATAAACGATTGAGCGAACGTAATGGGGAACACGGCAAAAGGCGGCGACAAAAACGGGGGAAGGGGGGGGGGGCTGGGATTATTATTATTATTTTTATTTTTTTGGTGGAAATTCTTAGAAAGTTGGTCAATGATGAGAGTGAGGATGAGGAGGATGATGGGTATGCTCCGAGATGGTGGAGGTCGGGGGTCTCCACTTCAGCCTGCCGTCTGTGGCTAGTTGGTTGCATTGAGGGAGACTGATAAGAATTCCAGCACTGTTCCCACCAATTCCTGGGAACGACTACTCCCCCCTTCCTCCGCCGCCGCTGTGGGGTTGGAATCCACGGCCGGGTGTCAGAGGTTAATAAATAGAATTGTATTAATGAAGCGGTGGATTGGGGAGGAGGGGGTCTCCACAATGACATGCTTATTATCCATTCCCCACACACTGGGCAGAGCGGGGGAGTCCTCGCCGGCAGTGCAGGGGTTAAAGGAATCCACGCCTGGCTGCTCCCTGAGGAAAGGACATGTCTATGGGATCGATACGGCAAATGATGAACAGGCAGAGGGTCTGCAGTGACCTCTGATCCCTCTACAAGACCCCCGGTGCTGATGGGGCTCATCCAGCTGCAGGCGGACCTGCTGTGTACAGCATCTGTTCTAGGGAGGGCGCACTCAGGGCTGGCGTATCTATATGGCGGTATAGATCCCATCTGCAAGTGCAATATGTGTGTATATAGTGTCAGCCCATATGGAGCTGGGGGGGGGCTCATGTGTAGGTGACAGGCAGGGCTGTAGCGGTATAAGCCTATGGTGAGGTGACAGTATATGGCCTATAGCACATGTATACAGATAAACACACACAGCCTGCCTGTCTACCGGGATGGAGGAAGTGTCCGTGTGTGTGTGCCAGACTGTGGATGAGTGTGTGTGTGTGTGTGTGCCGGACTGTGGATGAGTGTGTGTGTGTGTGCCGGACTGTGGATGTGTGTGTGTGTGTGTATGTATGTATGTATGTATGAGGTGGTGAGTGTGTGTGTGTGCCGGACTGTGGATGAGTGTGTGTGTGTGTATGTATCTATGTATGAGGTGGTGAGTGTGTGTGTGCCGGACTGTGGATGTGTGTGTGTGTGTGTGTGTGTGTGTATGTATGTATGTATGTATGTATGAGGTGGTGAGTGTGTGTGTGTGTGTGTGTGCCGGACTGTGGATGAGTGTGTGTGTATCTATGTATGAGGTGGTGAGTGTGTGTGTGCCGGACTGTGGATGTGTGTGTGGGTATGTATGTATGTATGTATGTATGAGGTGGTGAGTGTGTGTGTGTGTGTGTGTGTGTGTGTGTGTGTGTGTGTGTGTGCCGGACTGTGGATGAGTGTGTGTGTATGTATGTATGTATGTATGAGGTGGTGAGTGAGTGTGTATGTGTGTGTGTGTGTGTGTGTGTGCCGGACTGTGGATGAGTGTGTGTGTATGTATAAGGTGGTGAGTGTGTGTGTATCTATGTGTGTCTGTGACTGTGTGTATATTTGTATCTGCGTGTGTGTTTGACTCCATGTGTATGTGTGTAACTGAGTGCATGTAAGTATGAGGCTGTGTGACTCTCTCTCTCTCTCTCTCTCTCTGTGTATGTGGGTAGACAGCTGTGTTTGTATGTGTGACTCTGTATGTGTGTATGTGTGGTATGAGCCAAGTATGTGACTGTGTGTGCATGTTTGTATTCTGCAAGCCTGTATATCTGTTCAGAGCTGTGTATGTGTGTGTGTGTGTGTGTGTGTGTGTGTGTCACTATGCATATGACTGTATATGTGAATGTTTGCAGCAGATTGTGCACATGAATGTATGTGGCTGTGTGTGTGCATGTATATATGTAGTTGCATGTATGTATGTATGTATGTATATATATATATATATGTCTGTGTACAGTACATGTCAGTATGTCTGGGTATATCTGTATACAGTATGTGTCGGTATACGTCTTTGCATTACTATTTACATGTGTCAATATATGTCTACGTATGCTGTGTGCAGTATGTGTCAGTATATCTGTGTGCAGTATGTGTCAGTATATGTCTGTGTATGCTGTGTACAGTATGTGTCAGTATATGTCTGTGTATGCTGTGTGCAGTATGTGTCAGTATATCTGTGTGCAGTATGTGTCAGTATATGTCTGTGTATGCTGTGTGCAGTATGTGTCAGTATGTATATAAATCCGCCATACACATGAGATCACAATCATCCAGAATGGGGCCGATCAGTCACCGAATCTCTCGCTTGGTCTAAACAGGAACCATGCGATTCGCCTGCGCACATCGGCGCCTGATCGGCCACAATCCCTCGATCGGCCGTACACATCTGGATTCGGCTTCGCTCCACCAGGATAGATGACGTCTCAGACGTTACGAATCATTGTTTGCATAAAATCTACAAACGATAATTGTCTAAAATTGTGAAAATTGTCCGTTGTGGCCAACTTCCATGTCGGGTGTACGGACAGCCTTCGCCCCTGCCGTGACATCATCCGACGTGTTTCACTACTGTAGATTGCCGGTTATTAACTCTTTCCTTCTGGAGCGGCTTCACGTAACCCCTTGTGGCATGTATCAACCTTTTCGGCTATAACCCCATCGTAGAGAGGGCCGCTTCCTGTACCTTTAACCCTTTGAAGCCCATGAGAGTTGACTCCATCAGTGTTGTTGCTTGTAGGAGCGGCAGGGTCACCCTCCGCCTTCTCTGCTGCCCCTGTGTATTTGCCCTCATCATGGGCAACAATTGCATACGTCGCCTGTATACGTCGCCTTCTTGTCGCTTACGTCTCTATCACCTTCCAGGGTTTTGGACGTTGTGACGCGTAGATGTCGGTCACTCTTGGTAACGTGGTCATTTTAGGCCTGAGAAGGATGCTCAGGTCTGTGTGTATCCAGAAAAAGCCATAGACAGCTATGAGAATAAGAAATAGAAGCCGACTTGTAACGTTGTGTAAATATTTCTCTTTATTGTAACAATGTCTCCTTTATCTGTCACCATCTCCTACACCCTTTCACTGCCAGAATCCTCCTGCCGCATCTGTCCCCCGTATAGGAAGGCTTCCTTTAACCCCTCGTCTGCCCAGATTTTATAAACATGCCAATCAAAACACAGGAAAACAATGTCAACCTGTCACTGCCACCGAGCCTGGCCGCTTATTTATTTGCAGGATCTGACTGCAGCTGCCTGACACTAGCGAAGCAAGCGTTAACCCCTTCCTTGTCGGTAACCTGTTACTGCGCTGGTGGCAAAACTACAACTCCCATCATGCACTGACAGCTGTAAAGTGTAAAGCAATGGGATGCACTCTGTACGTACACAAAGTATATTGAGTCAATATATATATTTTAACCCATTCTCTTCCAACACTTTTCTATTCCTGATATACTTCATGTAACCCTTTCCTCTCCAGGAACTTGTTACAGTTGTTTACAATTACTCCCAGACAATGACTATTGTTCCGAGACATCCCCCATGTACCACCTTCCTTACTAAAAGCCTTGAATTAGCTGCTGCTAACAGGATAATAGCCGGTTCTATGGGAATAGACATGCATGCTCTGTACCCATAGCGCCTAGAGATGAGCGAACCACGTTCGGGTTCGAGTCAATCCGAACCCGTACGATAGGCATTTGATTAGCTGGGGCTGCTGAACTTGGATAAAGCTCTAAGGTTGTCTGGAAAACATGGATACAGCCAATGACTATATCCATGATTTCCACATAGCCTTAGGGCTTTATCCAACTTCAGCAGCCACCGCTAATCAAATGCCGAACGTTCAGGTTCGGATCGACTCGAGCATGCTCCAGGTTCACTCATCTCTAATGTGTCAGTGGTCACTAGTCCGCCATAGAGCTGGTACATGTGCCCGGGTGATATGGGCATGTGATCCTGTGCCCGGGTAATATGGGCATGTGATCCTGTGCCCGGGTGATATGGGCATGTGATGCTGCTAGTGGCGCAGGCCTGGCAGTGCCGCAATATAATATGACATTTCTCAGTCTGGAAAAGTCAATCAGTGTTTTATCTCCACTTTGTGAAATGCGGAGAGCTGGAACCTACAGGCCATTGACTGCCATTTAAAGGGAATGACTTTCTCCTTCCCAAAACCGCTGACACCGCTATATAGATGACGCAATAATCACAATCTACGGGATCTGCAGTAAGTCGGAGGAGACATTTAAAAAAAAAAATAATTTTTAAACCATCACATGCCATAGGCTAAACTGATGCCGGCATTAATGTATCCTGGGCCCCAAGCTGTGCCCCTTCTGGGTGACATCTGTATCACTGCATGTAAATTATCATGTTAAAAATCAGCTTAAAGGGGTACTCCAGGCAGGAGGGATTTTTCCCTATGGCTGCGGAGGGGGTGTATGAAAGCATTGACGTCCACTTACCTCCTTGGTTCTAGCTCTGGCTCCCGTATAGTATTGCTCTGGTCGCTTCCTGGTCTATGACGCAGCTTGAAACATGACATTTCAAACCCACTTGGCCATTCAGCGGCAGAGGCGGGAGCCCACTACAGCTGCTGAATGGCTTGAAACTTCACATCTCAAGCTGCATCATAGACCAGGTAGCGACCGGTGACCAGAGCAGCGCGATGTGGGACCCAGCGCTGGGTACTTCTTAAATACGTCATCTATGTAGCGGTGCTAATGGGTAAAAGAATGTCCGGTTACTTTTAACGTTACATTTTCCCTTAGGCCGGGGTCACACTTCGCATTTGCAGTCCCTTTTGCAGTTTTAAATAGTCACTTTTAACGTACGCGAGAACATGGCCAACATTTTATGTAGACTAAAAAAATAAGACGAATCTGATCATGGAAAAACTGATCCGAACGGATGCACGCAAATACATACGTTTTTTTATCCATTTTTCTCCATTAAACAGATATTTGGAAACACAATATGAAGCCGGCCTAACAGAGGAATCATCATTGTTAGTTATCATTGACTATATCATAGAAAAATCTAAAATCCGGTACCTACTTCTATTTTTTTTTTTTGCAATGTGTAAAGTTTTACTGGAAACCATCAACAAGCAGGGCGGCCGATGCTTCTTCTAAAGGCTGTATATATATATATATATATATATATATATATATATATACACAACCGGCCCGGAGCTTATATCATATGTTATCTGCTCATATTTGTAGATAAGATACATTGCTGGGGGCGTCTACCTCAATAGTCCTCAACCTGTTGCTGATCCCCACAAACTACAAGTCCCCAAGGTAACAAATAGAGACGCAGGATAAGACTATCGGATCCATAAACAGCAGCTTGTTGACAGTTTCTGTAGCTGAAAGTATAACCCAAAAATGTCAGTAAGTGGTCATGGGTGTGTGATCCTTTCAGCAATTCTGGATTTAATAACCACTGTATAAGTTAGACTTTCAGTTTCGTATTATTCCACGCTTTACTGACACCAAATACTTATATATAGTAGACCTGTATGTAATCTAATAGGGAAGTGATCTCAGCTGCGCTGTGCAATGCTTGCATTCAATAAAATGGACTAACAAATACCCCTTTAAATATTCCCTTTAAGGTCTAAATACTTTGGCCAAGATGGACCAGATGTTCATGGGAAATTACTGTTGAACTCAGGGTGTTGGACAAAAGTCACCAACCCCCCCACCTACTCCGGACTGTTTGACCAGTCCCTACTTTATACCTATTATATGGAGTGAATATTGCTTAAACTGGACACCATCAGAGCCAACAATGAGAAGCTCAGGGCCCATATACAGTGTGGCTGGGACCATCTATTACAGTCTTAGGGACCATATTAGATGTCGGATGTCCCTATCCACACTGTGAACTAGGGCTGATTTTGTTTATCGTCCTATTACTCAGCGTGGTGATCGTGTGGGAAGGACTGCACGAATGATCAGTAGGTGATTCACGCAGATCCTTATCATCATTTGTCAACCACACACCCCCAATACAGAAGGAGACGTGCGACCAACGTTGGTGTGACGAACAGGATGGGCAGCTGGCAGGAGAGATGACTGACTGCTGAACGATCAGTTAGTGACAGTGTATGTCATGTCAGCGACTATCTATAGCACAGGTGTCAAACCCAGGTCCTCCAACTGTTGCAAAACTCCAACTCCCATCATGCATGGATGCTAACACTTTGGCTGTCCAGGCATGATGGGAGTTGTAGATTGGCAGAAGCCGGAGGGCCTGAGTTTCACACCCCTGATCTATAGGAAGGAGGCAGCACTCCTATGGTGCACATGGTTAGGAAATCCAGATATAGAAAAGTCTCGGCACTCACCAACAGATGCTTATTTTGCCATTTAGTAAAGCAAAAAGCAGAGAAGTACATGGAGGATGCATTTCAACTAACAGAGTTGATGAAGGCTAAAACGTGTCCTCCATGTACCTATCTACATTTTGCTTTACCGAATGGATAAATAAGCTTCTATTTAGGTTGGTGAGTGCCGAGACTCTTCTATACACTCATATAAGTCACTGATAACCAGGGTGAGCTACAAGAAGCTGGTGTTGATATCCGACCCCTTCCTCCTTACAGAGCTGGTAAGGCATATTACATTGGGGTAGGGGTATTACCAGGCATGTCGTTTTATGATGAGTGGGGGTCTACCCTTAGGCAAGGCTTATAGGAGACGCAGTACTGATGTGGCGCTGTGCCCTCTTTAGGAGTCTTCCTTTGCATTGTGACCACCATGTTGTGTCAGGAACCGCAGCCATCTCTGGAAACCATTGAAGGTGTGCAGTCATCCACCAGCGCAGCATGCCCTTCATTGTCACAATAGGTGATGAGACCCCCTCCGGTCAGACAGTGATGTCTCCGCTCTATGTGAAGGGAATATCCCTTTGAACTATCCCATGTTACTCCGACCAGGACGTTTCTTATTCGTGTTCTGCATTGTTCAGATAGTCATTGGGTCCTGTGCAAAGTGTCCCTGGGTATAGAAATCTGCTAATGCACGGCACCGACTCCAACTACTGAGCTGACTACAGGAGGTCACTTAAGGTCATAGAAAAATTGCCCATCCCCCACTAACAAGGTCTTCTTCATAGTCCCGATATCCTCATATAACAGGGTATGACTGCAGCTTTTGCATCCCCTATAGCTATTTCCAACAAACTCCTCTCTGCCATAGATACCAAAGCGTGCCAACACATGCACATCTGTACAAGTCAGAGGCCCGAAACCTGGGCCCTAATCCTATTTGATGCAGTTCACCTACCTGTCATGGCAGCTAGAAGCCGAATATCCTATGTGGCTACATTTGGCTGCGGGGGCTTATGGCTTATCAAGCGTGCCCTATACAGTTATTTGCCCATGGTGCATGCCAGCCGAGGAGAACATGACCCGTACTGTGGGAGATGCCAACGTCCAATCTCTCCAGGGTTGGTAAGATAATTAGGATGAGCTGATGGGTCTTTGCACCACCTGCCCCCCCCCCTCTCCTGCTCACCGCTGTGCCTGTAGCTGGCAGAGCGCTCAGCTGACTTCAGCCCTTCTGTGCTTGCCAGCTCCTTTTAGTCTCGGTTCTATCAGCACAACGCAATAAACACGACAGGTTGTCCGAGCAAGATATGTGAGTCAGCCCTGAGTTATACGTAAGACCCACGAGGGGGGAAATATCCGCCAGAGTGTAAATTCTGGGGAAATGACACACTCGGGAAGTTGAGTAGCAGGATATATTCTTTCGGTCAGTCCAGAAAACCATGAGAGACCGAGGATTGAATAAAGATATACACACTACGGCGGGTCAGGCTCAGGCAACAGAACGGCTTGGGATGTCTGATGAACGACTGGGGCCTTAGATGGCCCCCACCGCCGTGCCCAGGACATAAATAAGGCCGTAAACTCTTCCTCAATACTGGGTAGACTTTATTAGCGACGCGTTTCATTGACAATTTATATGTTTAAGCATGCTATTCAGCTGGCATGGAGATATATGGCAGCACTCGGGGGTTTTGGGTATTGTCTGTAGCATGCCGAATGAACATTGTTAAGCCAGGTGTGGAAGAAGGAAAGCAAAACCTGTGCGAGTCGGCGCTGTAAACATGAGGACGCCAAATGTTTCTTCCTTGTCCATTTGTTGTTGTTGTTTTGGTATAATACATGCAGTTATGCTTCCAGGAACTGATGAAGGTTGTAGTTTGTGGTGTTTATTGGATTTTGTTATTTGGAGCAGAAGTTTGTGCTTCAGAGCTGATTTTGCTGCTGGAAGTGGAAAAAAGGAAGTACAAGCATAGTCAGCCATATTAAGGTATTGGCGCTGGGCCTTTTGGTTACCCGGTCACTTACTCGGCCTATAGGTTCCCTGTTCCTCTACATATATATCAGTCATCGGAATACTTCTCACATGGTGATAGACACGTTGGGCAAAACGTAAAGGATACAGACACCTTAGTGATGTTAGCGGTTGTGTGGAGTTAGAAGTATATGTTTGGGTCTGCAATCTGAATTCCTTTATTCATTTTCACACCCACAGATATACAGTTTGCACACAGTTCTCTGTAATATGTGCTAGATGTGAGGTCTCAGTGTTCAGATGTCTAGACTTTGCTGTGGCTGCTCTGCTTTCTCTTTATACTTGTACACAGTCCATGTGCTTCTCCCCTTCAGACTGACTTGTGTGTGTTTTCCTCCCTATCTACAGCCTGTGTGAGCTGCCCTTCATGAATACTCTCCCTCCTCTCCATACTTCCAGCTGCTGTGTACAGTACATCCCTCCTTTATGCTGTAAATGTATCCATAGCATTTCAAAATTCTGGTAAATGGTTCAACAACCATTAAAGATATCATTTACCCCCATCTATGATGAGGATCAAGGAGACCCCACTGTGTATTGTTATGCTCCCATATAAGTTTTAACTTGCATGGAAACAACCAGATGTGCAAGGACCATTCCTTTGAATGGGGCCAGCATTCAGGTCACTGTACTAACATTGTATTGGGGAAAATAGTAGATGCGGAGTTACACCAACATTCCACCCCTTCATTCTCCCAGAGGTCAGACCCCCACCTATTATGGCCTAACTATGTGCCATCACAAGACCTTCATATTGTATAGGATCCTCCTGATTAAGCTTTAAACGCCCCTAGAGACCAAAGCCCAACCTCTCCACCCATAATAGCCATGCCGCTTGTATACCACCATGTTCCCACTATAAAAATCTTGATATTGGAGTCACATCTAGATTATAAAACCAAACTCTGAGAAACAGCATCGGCCATGATGATGGGCCTGGCGGCGCTGGCTCGCTAGCTTTGCGTTCTTAGATATCGCTGGCACCTGTCTTCTGCTAATCACCTTTGGTGCTTGTTAGGACGGCAATAGAGCGGGAGAGATCCGGCATAATAAGGTAAGAACACAAGCCAGCTTTAATACCTAAAAGGGTGGCATCAAAGACTGTAATATGAGCTTGGATCTTGTGCCCGGAATGATGTTAAGATGCATCTGTCTATGATTATACTCAGCCTTAAATCTGTAATTCTTTATACAAAGCTTTTTGTATTTCCTTCACAAGTAAAAAAAATTGTGGCGGAAAGCCTGATTCCATTATAATAACTGCAGACAGGGCTGTACAAGTATTGAGGCTATGGAGGCCCCAATAGGTAAGAGGCCAGAACTCCCCCTGTGGCTGGGGGGGATGGTCAGGAAAGGCAGAAGCACAGGAGATGACTTACTGGAGCCAGAGCTGCAGGAGCTTATCCATATATTGAAGGTATAAGAAGTGGAAATGGGTGAGAATGTGTTCGGCCATCAATATGAAGGAGTCTTGAGATTGACTTGACAAGTATTCTCCAGATCTTGTCAGGCATTTTTGGATATCAGCGAAGACTATTGGTCGACGGAATGCAAGAACATTGAAAATCGAGGCTTTACTGCAGCTCATTGACATTGACCTGATAGGTGTCTGTATATCTCTATTTCTGTGTATGTGACAGGAACTCTCTAAGGAAGGGTTAGTGCCCCATTAGCTTATAGATCTGAATTTCTATAGATGAAAATTATAGATGTTTAGCCTGACTCATACATATGCAGCATCTATTGTATATGGATTGTGATTTTGCATTGCAGTAGGCTTGTATGCAGTCCTATGTACAAGTCTGCTGCATCTGGGCATGAACACATAGATACTTTCTTCCATGCTCCGGTGTCCAGTTTAGCTCTGGCAGGTCAGTTCTCGAGTTGTAATACCATGCACAACCTGAGGACAGGGGTGGCGCTGTTTCTGGAAGAAAGCAGCCATGTTTTTTTTTTTTTATACTGGATCACCACTTTAAGATTCGTTGGGGTGCGCGTGAATGTCTTTCTTGGAGTAAGCCTCAGGAAGTCATTTAACTACAACACTACTCATCCCGAGCCAAACCTGACAGCAACAGATGAGACGGTAATGATGGTATCTTAAAATCTGCATACTAAGTATGGTGCGTAAAGGTGCCTATTTATCACTACCTACATAAAGCAACCAGCTATGTTGAGAATGAGATCCCACATGCAATTACATCTTCCCATTATCTAACCTATAGGGGGCGCTAGTGAAATATATATATATATATATATATATATATATATATATATATATATATATATCACTAGCGCAATTACATCTTTCAATTATCTGTTATCTGCCCTATAGTGATATAGTGTAATATATAGAGTGTGTGTAATAGCATAGTGATCACAGTGTTGTTACGGACTCTCATCCCTGTGAATCATCTTCTTACATCTTTCCTTTATCTGACCTATAGGGGGCAATATATATATATATATATATATATATATATATATATATATATATATATATGGACAGTATGTGTAATAGGGTTATGAAGGGGGACATTTATCAAACATAGGGGGAGATTTATCAAACATGGTGTAAAGTGAAACTGGCTCAGTTGCCCCTAGCAACCAATCAGATTCCACCTTCAAACATGGTGTAAAGTGAGACTGGCTCAGTTGCCCCTAGCAACCAATCAGATTCCACCTTTTATTCCTCACAGACTCTTTGGAAAATGAAAGGTGAAATCTGATTGGTTGCTAGGGGCAACTGAGACAGTTTTACTTCACACCATGTTTGATAAATCTCCCCCCTAGTGTAAAGTGAAACTGGCTCAGTTGCCCCTAGCAACCAATCAAAATCCACCTTCAAACATGGTGTAAAGTGAAACGAGCTCTGTTGCCCCTAGCAACCAGTCAGATTCCACTTTTCATTCCCCACAGACTCTTTGAAAAATGAAAGATGGAATCTGATTGGTTGCTAGGGGCAACTGTTAAATAAATCTCCCCCGTTATAACCCTATTACACATACTGTCCACCAACTTTTGGACCACCTTTTGTATATATATATATATATATATATATATATATATATATATATATATATATTAGTGAATGTAATAGAGTAGTGATTACAGTGTCGTTTAGGACCCCCATCCCTTTGAAGAACTCTCCCATCAGACCACCCAGCCTGATGTGGCTGATAACAGGAAACAATAGCTTGCATTCATCTCTTCCATAGACAACATAGACAATGTCCTTTTAAGCTTTCTAGGGAGAGCAGCTCAGCTCCCTGGTTGCATGTTCCGGGGCTTTAACTATAATTCTACATCTCACTACTTTTTATAGAGCCGTCATTTTAAATTGAGGAAGAAAAATGACTCCGGGGTCAATAGAAATATCATTGCGTTGGAATTAATTTGCAAGAGAAATGAGGAGAAAACATAAATGCGGCCGTTTCCTATAGGACATTAACTCTCCTTAGGTTTTTCCTGGGGATAGATACTGTATGTGGCTGTTTATAGATCTCCATAAATTCGACATAGATTATAGAGATATATAGACTGCATAGGTTTCTGCGGAGACTTCAGGGCAGAAATCTTCTTCAGCCTGCGGCTCTATGACAACTCCTATTATTCTGCAGGATGTCAGGGCACGGTGGGAGTTGTAGTTTGGTGACAGCTAAAGAGCCACAGATTGGAGAACATTGCAAGTTCCATCATCCACCTTGGCTCTCCAGTTGTTGGAAAACTACAACTCCCATCATGTCTGGACAGCCAAAGCTAAAGCTTTGGCTGTCCAGGCATGATGGGAGTTGTAGTTTTGCAACAGCTGGAGGGGCACAATACCCTACCCCTGATGTACATGGTACTATGCATTGTCTGGATGATTTTAAAGGGGTTATCCAGCGCTACAAAAACATGGCCACTTTCTTGCAGAGACAGCCCCGCTCTTGACTCCAGCTTGGACGGGGTTTTGCTGCTCAGTTCCATTGAAGTGAATGGAGCTTAAATGCAAACCGCACCTGAACTGGAGACAAGAGTCGTGTTGTCTCTAAAAGAAAGTGGCCGTGTTTTTGTAGCACTGGATAACCCCTTTAAGGAGTCAGCATCCTTTACCATCACATACGTAGCCTGGTTCTTCTCCAATGTGGTAGGGGACCTTCAGCTAAAGAAATCAAAGGGGTAATAGCAACCCCTGGTCGCACTGTAGAATAGTCATCCTTAAAGGGAACCTGTCACCACTCCTGACCTGTCTGTTTTTATAAAATCATTGTATTCCCCTTAAAATAACAATTCTGGATCACCTATTCTTATAGCTGTGTGATGTGTCGTACCTCGGTTATTCTTACTTGAAATCTATGACTCAATAACCAAGTGGATGTTACCAGCTAGGGGTGTGTCCCTATACTGTGCTCTGATTGGATAGTTTCAGGCAGTGTGTGGGGACACGCCCCCAGCTAGTTACTGAGTCATATATTTCTAGTAAGAATAGCAGAGGAACGGCACATCACACATTTATAAGAATAGGTGATCCAGAAATGTTATTTCATGGGGAATACAAGGATTTAATAAAACAGCCAGGTCAGGAGTGGTGACAGGTTCCCTTTAAATCTACTCACTTTACCATTGGTCTCACAAAAAATTATTTTAGGGTCCAATTTTGCAATAAATACTTTTGTTCCAGATTCTTCTTAATACATAAGCTCTGTGTTACTTGGCTCCATGTTTCCACGTTATGTAACCAGTATATGCTATCCTTTTCTAACTGGATTTCACGCATTTTATGCCCAGAGAATCCTATTCTAGGTGTTTCTTCTAACTTTAGTCAACACATTAACGCAGCTTATGTCACGGCACTAGTTATGTGCTATTACATTGTCAGGTGTCAGATTTACTGATGTAGCTGAGCCGAGATTGTCAGGTTTGATACAACTCATCACGTTGCTGTAGGTTGATCCAGTGCATTAGGGATGGAACAGTTAAATAACAAACTCAGCCCAGCTACATCGCCATGAGACACCATTACTGGAGTGTTGGTTGCATTCATCCCTAGCACAGTGTCTCCCAGCAGAACGGAGCATTGTACTTCCCTGGCACTTGTGTGTGATCTTAGCCCTGCCTTGTGCACTGGCGTTCAGTGGGGTATTGTATATGGATGCCATGGTATAGATTATGTCACTGGCTATTTTCATGAATGGGTTATTGTCAATACTGAGATAAGACATGAGATGTCCTCATACATCTTCTCTCTTGTGGTGTTCACTTATATTTCCCCCCCTACTACTTCTCTTGTAGCAACACACATAATAACTGTAATGACTTATAGAAAGAAATATTCCAAAACATTTTTTGCTAATGGTCTAATAAAAATCGAGTGAAACGAACCATAAAGCCGGGCCCTGGAACGGCAATGGGAACCTTGGTGGTGAGGAACCCCAGCTTGTCTTGGTCCAACCACCGTTCCCCATCAATGCTGTGCACTAGAGTTGAGCGACTTCCCACAGAGCAAATAGAATTTGTTGTAAATTTCCCCAAAATTTCAGAATCTCAGGGAATCCAAGAGAATTGGATAGAGTTAGGGGTTAGGGTTAAAGGGTTCCAGGAGCATTGATGGATTATCCTAGGATACCAGGTGTCGTCCCAAGTCATTCGCTTCACTTCTGGCCATGGGGGAAATTTGTTTTAGGTTCAATTTGTTACACTTGGGGTACTCTGTTTTTCTGGTGTCAGAAAGTTATATAGATTTGTGATTTAGTTTTTTTTTTTTTTTAAGTCTCCAGTCTTCCACTACTTATCAGCTGCTGTTTGTCCAGCAGGAAGTGGTGTATTCTTTCCAGTATGATACAGTGCTCTCTGCTGCCACCTCTGTCCATGTCAGGAACTGTCCAAAGCAGGAGAGGTTTCCTATGAGGATTTACTACTGCTCTATACAGTTCCTGACATGGACAGAGGTGGCAGCAGAGAGCACTGTGTCAGACTGGAAAGAATACACCACTTTCTGCAGGACCCACAGCAGCTGATAAGTACTGGAAGACTTGAAATTTTTTAATTAAAAATAAATTACAAATCTATATAACTTTCTGACACCAACTGATATGTAAGAAAAACAAATTTTGCCGGCGTACTCCTTTAAGATATTCTTCCAAAACTACACAAAAGTTTCAGATTCACTAATTTCTTTTGAATAATTGAAACAAATTAAATTTGTGACATATGGTTTCACTTCTTTCTAGTCACAGCATCATCATGCTCACTTGACTACTGCAACAATTTAAACTTTTCTCCATGTCTGGTAACCATCCTATGACGGCCCAGACGGGAGGATCCTGGCAGAGTCTATTGTGTTGTCCCACTTCTCCCCGCTTCTCCATGCTCCTCACCGCCGACGTGTGAATACTTTGGCTCCGCAGTTAATTTGGCACCTTGTTCATGTTTTGTGAACGGGTCACACCAGTGAGTGTTCAATCAGCAATATGTAGACGTGCAATCTTCCAGATGCCATTGTGCTCCAGTATTTGGCGATAATTTATTTTTATTTGCCTTGACAGTTCATTTTTCTTGACACGGAGGCTCAGTTTTTAGATGAATGCAAAAGCGGGAGCTCTCAGGCCCTCTTCAGACGCCACTCAGTGAACTGCGAGGGTTAAAAATGCCCGCAGGGCGAGAGAGGAACCATCGGGCAATACTATGACATCAGTGTCTTCTCAAAGAGGGGTCAACGGGGGTGATGACGAGGGAAAGCAGCGAGAAATAAAAGGACGCGAACAGAGAGCTCAGGAAGAGGTTTTTTTTTATGAAGATGAAAGGCGGCGGTGGGAAATTTAATGAAATAGAATATCATTATACCGTTAACTCTTCGCTGGACGGCGCAGCCCCTAAACAAGTGGGAAATACAGAACCTCCCAGTGTGGCAGAAGGTCAAACAGGGGCGGATTTATTAACTGTAACAATGTTCACTTTGTAAATGCTTGAAATTCTATAGGATATTAAAGGACTATTCGATGGCATACATAGACACGAGAGAGAGGGGGAGGGGTCCTCATATAGAAGAAGAAAATGGCCCCCATTATGGTGCAGTGAAGAGTTCTGTAACCTCTGAGAAGAAGGATCTGCTTACAATACATTCAAGGGTTGACTGGCCAGGGCTGGGCCCCTTCTCAAGGGCCCCAGAGAAACTTCATGACCTCCCTCCATGCACATAACTACAGTATATCTGTAGGCTCCAGAGAGCTTGAGGTTGGGCTCCTTAACCAAACCCATGAATGAGTCCCTTAAGTTGGTTGTAAGGGAGTTGTTGGTGATCAACTAGTCAATGCTGGGCCTTCAAGTTCAGACCAAAAGATTAAAGGTAAGCATATACAGTAGGTAAGCCCCCACCACAGGAGTCAAAAGAGAACTATAATACGTGAGTGGTACCCTGTAAGTCATTATCCAATATAGCTCTTCTCTCTATCCACCCCCATTCACAGTTCACTTCATTGCCAATATCCTTCAACCCATATTTACAGTGGTCGCCCCAAGAGGCACCTGCAGGTCGTAGAAGTCCACATCCAGTAAGATGCTAGGGCTACTAAGGTTGCTGTTACCAGGTTTGGGCTTAGTTGCTACCAAACCAGCCTTGGTGCTTGATAATCCACCAAACTAACCCTGTAACTAGCCGATAATACACACTGTTTCTTTTGTTTGGGCAACACCTAAGACCTAAGACCTTTCGATCTTAACCCAAAGGTGGACTTAGACAACATTCACGGTACTCAGTGGTAATGCTATTCTTCTCCGCAGGCCTAATTTCTCTCCCGGGACTTTGCTGTCATATAATATTCCCCATTAGTCAGCGACTCTGACCTTACTTATCTATAAGCCATGTAGACAGTCTCTGATCTAGTGGCTTAGACCAATTTCAGATTTCCTGGTCATCACCTACAATTTAACCATGCTCACCCTTTTGGTTCCAAGACAACGGCCATCAACTAACCCAATGGCACCAGTAAGCGGCACATAACATTATATATACCCCTATTAGATTGTATGATGGGGTAACAGCTCAACCATTAGTCTTTACAATGGGTTCTGTATCTATGTCCTGGTCCCATCAACCACATGTTTGGTGCCAACCAGAGTTGTGGCCTTCACCTCTCCACTGGTCCAACACCAACTACACAACTTGCATTATCCGAGAGTCTTATGAGGTCTGGCTCTTCCGACCACCCTACAACCAGATGTTCCTTAATATCCACAAAGTTTCTGCTAAAGATTCAATAAAGGGAAAAACAAGAATCCCTCTAGATTCCCATTACCATATTTTTTCATGTAAGAGACGTTTCCATCTTGTGTTCTTTAATCTAATTTGTTTTCCCATCCAATGCAAAAAGGGAGAGTGCGACACAACATATGCTTCCTAAATCTGAGCAAATAAGGAACGAAAGCCACTGTACATATGGTAATATCTGTCTGTCGTACTGTGCAAACAAGCCGCGGGAAGACGTCTTTGAATTCCAAAATTTCTCCCTCAAGGATGTCTTGTTCCACCAGGGGCCATCTGCCTGGGGCACGCTCAGGTTAATGGAGTCATCTCACAGGGATGGGTGGGCCTGGTGGTGGTAGTTCACCCTATTTTCTGTCCTTTGTAGAAGTATATATTCTATAAGGGTCCAAAAATATAAAGAACAGGAGTCCTGTGAGGGTCTGGAGATTATACTGACGTGAGCCAGTCCCTTACTCTTTGCAGACTCCATAGGTTGAGCATTTTGGGTAGAATTGTTCTTGGAAGGAAACAAACGGATAGATTCTGTGAGCGGACATGGTTCAGGTTGTCCTTTCAGATGCCTCTACTCATCCATGTCCTTGGCTGACAATCATATTTACTATGTCACCATGCCATCCCTATTTGTCAGCTATGGTCTAGTGTCGAAACCATTCGGAGCCCAGCTGTTGTACTGAATGCACCAGATGTTACATGGTGGAACCAGATCCCTTGGTTCAGTGATAACCAGACAGCCGAAACAGTATACATTCTGCATCACCAGAATCCAACTAAAGCAAGAAATTATACCAAAAGAACAACTACAGCAAGTGCATAATATGTGATGACTCACCAAGGATGCAGATACCCAGGTTATACCAGCATGCTCCATACCACTATATACAGGAGATACCTAGGTTATACCAACATGCTCCGTACCACTATATACAGGAGATACCCATGTTATACCAGCATGCTCCATACCATTATATACAGGAGATACCCAGGTTATACCAGCATGCTCCATACCACTATATACAGGAGATACACAGATTATACCAGCTGTGCATATATAATTTTATATAGGAGATACCCAGGTTACAGCAGCTGTACATATATAATTGTATACAAGAGATACCCAGGTTATACCAGCTGTACATATATAACTAGATACTTGAGATACCCAGGTTATACCAGCTGTATATATGATTATATACAGGAGATCCCCAGGTTATACTAGCTGTACATATATAATTATATAGAGGAGATCCCCAGGTTATACCAGCTGTACATATATATTATATACAGGAGATCCCCAGGTTATACCAGCTGTTCATATATAATTATATACAGTATATACCCAGGTTATACCAGCTGTACATATATATTATATATAGGGGATCCCCAGGTTATACCAGCTGTACATATATAATTATATACAGTATATACCCAGGTTATACCAGCTGTACATATATATTATATATAGGGGATCCCCAGGTTATACCAGCTGTACATATATAATTATATACAGTATATACCCAGGTTATACCAGCTGTACATATATATTATATACAGGAGATACCCAGGTTATACCAGCTGTACATATATAATTATATACAGTATATACCCAGGTTATACCAGCTGTACATATATATTATATACAGGAGATACCCAGGTTATACCAGCTGTACATATATAATTATATACAGGAGATACCCAGGTTATACCAGCTGTACATATATCATAATATACAGGAGATCCACAGGTTATACCAGCTGTACATATATAATTATATACAGGAGATACCCTGGTTATAACAGCTATACATATATATTATATACAGGAGATACCCAGGTTATACCAGCTGTACATACAGTATATAACTATATACAGGAGATACCCAGGTTATACCAGCTGTACATATATCACTATATACATGAGATACCCAGGTTATACCAGCTGTACATATAAAATTATATACAGGAGATACCTATGCTCCATACCACTATATACAGGAGATACCCAGGTTATAGCAGCATGCTCAATACCACTATATACAGGAGATACCCAGGTTATAGCAGCATGCTCCATATGATTATATACAGGCGATGTATAACTTTACTAGATGTACATACAGTATATCATTAGATGCTTATGTTATACCAGAATTGCCCATACAATAACTTCTCTGTTTGCTGCAGTTCACTGTATGGAGTAGCTGTATTCAAAAATGTATCCTCCTAGCCCACAGCTTTCTGTTGAGCTGCAATACCAGTTGCGGCCAGGGACGATAGGGGCGCTATTTTTAAAAGAAAAATAAACCTCTTTTCCTAATGATACATGAAACAGGTAAAGATTTCGATTTCCAGGATTCACAGTTGACTAAATGTCACCGTTTTCAATGGCGGATAAATTGCTTTGCTCATTTCTTCAGGAAACTACCTGATTTCATCTCTAAAATACAAAAGGCCTATTTAATAAATACCAGGAAGCTTTTAGGGACCATTGACTGAACAAGCGGCGCTACATTCAAGGCTGCTGCTGCTGCTGAAAACACCACGGACTGATGGCAGACGTTGACTGAATGGATTGATTTTAATATTGTCTGTGATAATAATGTATCTGCTGCAGATGGAGTCTCCATGTAAACGATGACATTGTTTCTTCCTGAGCCATTAGCCAATTGATTTCTGACAAAATAAGAGGAGCACCGACAAAATAGACAAAATTGTAGATGGTGGAGATGTCATGTCCCCTCCTGGAGGCTCTAGTGTTCAGGTGGCACTCCCGGAAGTTGTATATATACATATATATATATATATATATATATATATATATATATATATATATATACACTTGAGTCTTCTCTATATGTGGTCAATGTGTAATACAGAATACAATTTCAAGAGACAAAAAAATTTTTTGTGAAATTTACTTTTTTTGTGAAATTACCACTTTTAGGTTCACCTGCAATGATAAACTTTTTTTCTGGATTTGATTCATTATACATTTATGATTTGTTCATCACAAAATCAATTTCAATTATCAAAATTAGAACGTTGTAAATGTTTGAATATTCAATTATTTACCCCACACAATTCGCGAGTAACTGTGCGCCGGATTAGGGGTGAGTGGAACCAGTGACGTTCAGGTTCGGGTTCAGTCAAACCCAAAATAAGGTTTGGGTTTGGACATCCCAAAAAGAAGCTGGGGGAACAGTGATTATATTTACCTTCCTGGGCTCCGGTCATTTTTCTTCAGAAGCTGGGAGAAGGGTGTAATACTTACCCTCCTTGGCTTCAGACTTCTTTCTTCAGAAGCTGGGGAAAGGGGGGTTATAATTATCCTCCTGGGCTCCAGTCTTCTTTCTTTAGAAGTTGGGGGAAGGGGGTTTATACTTGCCCTCCTGCACTCTGGTCACCTTTCTTCAGAAGCTGGGGGAAGAGGGGTCACACTTACTCTCCTTGGCTCCAGTCTTTCTTCAGAAGCTGGGGGAAGGATGGTTATACTTACCTTCCTGGGCTCCAGTCTTCTTTCTTCAGAAGCTGGGGCACATGCATCCCCACTTAACCACCTGGGAGCCAGACCAGGAAGTTCAGGTCCGAAAGCAAGACCTTCCGCAATAAAATCTGTGTTCGGATCCAGGAGCCGAAACGCAAAGATACATGCACGGACCTGGGCTTTATAGTTCGCCCTCCAACTTATCAATCGTTATCATCTGCAGACAGTTTGAAAAGCATTGATTACATTCTGTATGGTATTTTTCTGCAGAATAATTTTACAATTGGGGAAAGTCTTTTGAGGATAAGAAGTTTTTATGGCAGAAATGACAGGCGTCCCTGCTCCTGTACACTAAGCAATAGGCTCTGCACTATGTCCAGTATATGTAATAGTGAGTATGATGCATAGAGCATCACCACTTAACTCTGCAGCACCTAGTTTAGGGACTATTAACTGAGTAGTGAGGCATACATTGTATATCCCCCTGCTCCCGTCATCTATTTAGCCCACTTCCCGACCAGCCCACTCCCTCTAATGATTATAAATGGAGGGGACCGGATTGGGGCGCGGAGGGGGGGTAACCACACCCCCAGTGCTCCTAATGGCTGACCAGGCACAACTAACAGCCCAGGAACGTAAAAGACACTCCTTCATCCTCAGATTCATCCAACCCGCTGATAGTTCCCCTTTAAGACAAATACTGTCAAAGAGATTTGGAAAGTGTTCCTTTACCCTCTCATGTTCCGCATGTGCCGCCGCAGACATCGGGTGATGTTTTGCGATGACACAATCAATTTTATAAATCTCTTTTGTGGATTTTTTTATGGATTTTACCAACAAAAGCCTAAAGAGCCGCCGATCACAATATAACCCGTCATTAGCAACGCGAAGGTCGTCTCCAGCGGAATCGGCGGCCTCTCCATGGCGTAAGCGAACGTGTATTTCAGGTTTATGGTCCTTTAAAGGAATATATTAAACATGAGATGATTCCATTACAGACCATTCAATATCTCTGCTCATTATAGGTCTCAATTGAATAAATTACTAGAGGTTTAGATGTCTCTCTCGTGAGCGATTAGGTGGAGGGAGTTTTGCGAGCGCTGGTGGGAATAGGACCCCGGAGACGGGGGGTCTCTGCGGGGAGGGAAGGGGTTACGGGGCTGACCTGTTTACTAGCTGTGTTGTCTGCGGATGAGGATTGAGGTTTTTATTATTCATGTCCTCACTCTCTGGCTCAGAGGGGAGCGCTGCGCTTAATCATATGATTTTCAAAGCTGCTCAGCTACAGAGGTGGCAGCCAGCTTTGCATCCCCGGACTGTCCCCCTGGCCATATAGTCCTGGGGGCTTCATTGTCTGCTGCCGCCACGCTGTCATTTTTGCTGGTTAGTCCTAGAAATGTCAAATGATGTATCTCTGCCTGTACCCGAAGCAATCAAACCTTGGAGGAGTGAATTTATGAGGCCGGAGTAAAGCGTGCAATTTGTGTCGTCTAATTCTATGCTTTAGAGAAATGCGCGTCTTAAAGAAGCGGAACGGCTAAAATAAATGGTGAATCCTATACACATACATCCGTGTCACAATGTATGAAGACGACGCGCCCGCTGTGCTCACTCAACCCCAAAGGGCAATCACAAAACATTATTGTGTGCTATGAAAAACGTTCCGAATTCAATGTAACTAATGGTCTCTCCGATATGGACACTCCGAGGTCCTGGTGGGAGGATGCACCATAAAAAACCCATGTATACCATAGCTGATGGCTACTATGAGTATTGTGAGCCCAGTTCTGTATTACTCTACAACCATGTTAGTAGAGTGAGCTTCTACTCTCTAATTCACTCATTCGAGGGTCTTGATGACCCATAAAATTGCTTCTATGGGTTATATAGCCGTCTATTACCCTTATTTACTCTACAATTCTCCATCTATGACTCCCGTGGCAGTAGACATTAGTAGACTGAGGTCAATAGCTAACTCAATGAAGGTCTTTGATGATCCAGAAATGCTTCTGTTGTTGATAGTACCCTCTATTACCCTTATCTACTCTTCATTACTCTATGTATAGCATTGGTAATAGGGGTAATTACTCGTGATTAAAGTTCCCTTTGGCTTACTCAGTAAAGGGCTTTGATGGCTAAAGAATGTTCCTATTGTATGTGTGCTATCACCCTCTATTAACCACTGTTCCATCTAAGACATCGGTGGCGGTAAATGTTAGTAGGTTAGGGGATTTCTCATGAATTTACTCAAAAAAGTCTTTGATGACCTAAAAAAGTGCTGATCTTTTCTTAACACTGCTCCATCTATGTCCTCAGTGGAGATGAGGCTCTCGAAATCACTTGACAAAGGTTCCTGATGGCCAAAAATGTTTTTGTGGGTAACATTTCACCTCTATTACCCTTATTTACTGTTCTATGAACATCATCGGTGGTATTAGATGTTAGCAGACTGAGGTCATCAGCTTGTACAGTGAAGGTCGTAGATGGCTCCAGGCTTTGATAACACCATGTTTTTTTTTCCTGAATCTATTCTTCTGGACCCAATCTATGGCTTTTGTTCTGGTAAACATTAGTCATCAGAGTGCAGGACTTCTCTTTATCTTTGAAGACCCAGTTCTTCTTAGTGACCACATCTTCTGCTTTTCTTACCTCCTGCTCCTTCTACAGAACTTGTGGTGTTGGTGGTGGTGGTAAATGTTGGTTGACTGTGGGGTTTTCTTATAAGCTTACTCTTCAAAGGTCAAGAACCCCAAACACCCTATAATACCCTTATGTACTCTACACTGCTCCACCTATAACACCTGTTGTGGTACATTATGGTAGATTTTTTTTTTTTCATTAGTTTTTTCATTAGTTGGAGTAATGTCATATAGAGTGAACAGGGGCCTTCTGTGTCTCCACCAACAGATGACCTTGGTGGAGATTGAGCCAATCATGATAATCCAGCTCCATAGCCGTCTGCGACTTACCCCTCCCCATCGGGAACACATGAACATAGGTATCAGTGGAGGAAGTTACTTAGGATAGCCAACCTAATGATTTTGGTTCGACCAGCCAACTATCTTAAGTGTATGGAGGTATCTCAACCCTGATGTTGAAGGAAAGAAGGATCAGGCATGTTCCGTTTCTTAAGGTGCCTACACACCTTCAATAACTGTTGGCTAAATAATCATTCATCTGTTATTTTTGCCGTAGTCCCCATACACATCAAGGTTCCGTATGGCCAAATGTTCACATGCTTCCCATGGGGAAGGGAGGGGTAAGCCAAACCGGGAAGTACTGTATAAAGTATATTGGTACATTTAAGGATAAAAAGACCCCAGAGGTATCTGTAAGTAACATATTGCCCTCTGTCCAATAACAACATGCGTGTTCTTAGCTGAATTTAGCAAACGGACGTATGGGGAGTTTGTTAGGAATAGCCGTCGGCAAGCATCTGACCGGCAGCTATTGAAGTTGTGTGGCCAGCTGAACTAGACTGAAGTTCTGGACTCTAGTTTACTCAACAAAGGTTTTTGATGAAAGACCAGAGAATACTTTCATGGATGAAACCATCATCAAAAGGGACACTTGTTTATTGCCCAGATTCAAAGTTCTTCTCAAGTGTATGTACATGTGGTGGCTGAAGGCTACTCATGCCACCACTTTCTCCCCCTGACTGGTATAGCCGGCACAGGACATATGGCAAACACTTGCATATCAACTCAATGGATGTTCTGTCCCAATGCCGCCAAAAATGTTAATATCCATGAAGACATATTTTCAAAAAGTTGCTTAGCATTTCATGAATTGTTGGATAGTTAAAAAGAGTTAAATTTGCCATCTCCCATCCTATGGGTGCACTATTTTTTTTTTTTTTACTATGGTTGATCCAGGAGGCTGTGATATTTCGGGATGGGTTGGTCCTGTTTTTGTTGGAATCTTTACGTAAATGTCACATTCCGAGTTTCTACCTAGTCGTAAATGAACCTTTGCCTGTGACTTTTAAAATCCTCTACTGTCTGAAGGAGAAATGCAATAAAACCTAAATCAAACTATCAAGCTTCTACAGAATGAAAAATCTATGGACTTCAGTGCTACTTTTCAACCAATAATGTCCCAAACGGCTGCCTTAGATTTTATTGTATTACCCCTTATAAGTTGACAAATACCAAGCCATGTGGAATTAAATTTATCCCCTCTGTTACCTGGCGGGTCTAAGGGCTAGTTATTGTTGCTATTCTGGTTTATTTTATGACACGTCTATGACATTCTACTTGGAATTTGAAGAGTCGCACAGTAAAAATATAAATACTGTTGATCTTTTAAGTGGAAGGCGTCAGCGCCACGAAGAAACTGTAATCAGATGGCGTTCCACCTTGTGACATCTTCTCTTTTATCGTGGAGATGAAGTCATCTCTGTTTAATTAAGTGCAGACAAAAAGGATAAATATTTGTGCTGAGGTTTTGATGTGTCTATGGTAAACACAATTCTCCTTACAGCACGCCAAGTGGCCAGACAGGGTACTGCAAGTAAAAAATGATTAATGGCCTGCATATGAAGAATAGTTTAATATTACACTCACATACACTCACCAATCAGGAACACTGAATAACAGGATTGTCCCCTTTTTGGGCAATCACACCTTGAACATATTAGGGAACAGATTCCACAAGGTGACAAACATCCTCAATGCTTAACTTGTCCTATACCTGCTTCAGCTCCACCATTAAGTGCACATTTTAGGGTTGGGAGAAGATCCCATAGCCCATTCCAACATATCCTAAATATGTTCATTGATGTTACAGTCCGGTGAGTTTGGGGGCCAAAGCAATGTGGAGAGTTCATTGTATTGTTCCTCCAATGACTTCTTTGTGATCCTAGTCTGATGACACAGTCCCGTTAAATAATGGCAATGGGAAGACCTGAAGATATGGGTGCAGATGGTCAGCCCACAGGTTCCTATAGCATTCACCATTCATGTATGGTGGTTTCATGGCCAATGGTCATTGAAAAGGTCAAGAAACTATTCCCCAGACTATGACGCAACCAGCAGTTTGTTAAACCACAATGGTGCACGGTAAATAGGATACTGCTTCATGCTATTTATGGGAGATGCAGACCTGGCCATCTGTATGATTCAGAAGGAAATATCATCACTCCAGACAGCCTTCTGCCATGTGTCCAAGGTTCATTGATGAGTCATTAGAAGAAGACTTTATATAGAACACCAGTTATTGCAGAAATGTGCTTCCTTTCCAGAAATTATACTGGGGTGCATTAGTACAATATGAAGGCAGAAGGGAATGTATTACTATATGATGGAGCCGGGGGCATTATTACCATTATGCCGGGGGCACAGGGGAGCATTATTACTATATGGGACCACAGGGGACACTATTACTATATGGGACCACAGGGGACACTATTACTATATGGGACCACAGTGGGCATTATTATTATAAGGGGGCACATGGGGGTATTATTACTATATGGGAGCACAAGGGGGCATTATTACTATATGGGAGAACAGGGGGGCATTATTACTATATGGGAGCACAGGGGGGCATTATTACTATATGGGAGCACAGGGGGGCATTATTACTATATGGGAGCACAGGGGGGCATTATTACTATATGGGAGCAGATGGGGCACTATTACTATATAAGGGTGCAGGGAAACTATTACTATAATGGGGCACAGGGGGCAGTATTAATATATGGGAGCACAGGACAACTATTACTATATGGGAGCACATGGGGGCATTATTACTATATGGAAGCAGATAGGGGCACTATTACTATATGAGTACAGGGGGCATTATTACTATAATGGGGGCACAGGTTGGCATTATTACTTTATGGGACTACAGGAGGGCATTATTACTATATAGGACCACGGGGGGAGGCATTATTACTATATGGGAGCAGAAAGGGGCACTATTACTATATAAGCGCACAGGGCAACTATTACCATAAGGGGGCACAGGGGGCAGTAATACTATATGGGACCACAGGGAGGGGGCATTATTACTATATGGGACCACAGGGAGGGGGCATTACTACTATATGATGACACTGGCAGCATTTTTACTATATGGGAGCATGGGGGGCATTATGACTATAATGGAGGACAGGGAGGCATTATTACTATATGGGACAACTGGGGGCGTTATCACTATATGGGGGCAGATAGGGGCACTATTACTATATAAGTGCACAGGATACTATAACTATACGAGGGCACAGGGGAAATTGTTACTTTATGAAGTCAAATAAATATGTGATCAGAGATAATTTAGTATTTTTGAACTTGAAAGGAATAAATCCCATTAACTTTTTTTTTTCTACCCGACCAAGTTTTCGACCCCTGGTTTAGATGATGCATTGGCCTGTAGTTTACACTGAACAAACTCATGTTCTTTTAACATAAAGTTAACAAAATGAGTTTATGTATCGGATATAAATTTCACCATTGAACAAGATGAAGACCCAAATTCAGTAACTGGTTCCCTTTACCTACAACCTCAAAGGTACTATGTTCCTTTGTAAAAAAAAAAAAAGTCTCCCCCCCCAAGGATTCCGTTTCATCCCGGGCAATTAGGGTAAATGATATTAAGGAAGTCTCTATCTGCACCCAGTTCCTGAACAATAATACTTTTGAGGTAGAAATCTGTACGTCGTTCCCTAGGGAGGCTTAGAAAGTGCTGATTGCGGCAATTCTCAAGCCGGGAAACTTTAACTACACAGCAGGGAAATCAATAGGGCAGGATAAAAAGGAAGGGGGATCAGCGGTAGTGAAGCAGGCACAGCGGGAAACATTCTAGCAAACAGACCATGCAAAGCCAAAACCCGAATGCTGGAGACACATGTGTGGGCTCCTCGGGCTATCGAAGCGAGTCTTGACCAGGTATGAAGTTGGTAGCAAGCTTGCACAATTATCTCTTCGCACCTCCTCGTCTTGAGACTCTCGCGCTCGTCCGTTTTCCTACGCTTACTGAAAAATGTTGAATTCATTGTTGCACCTTCTTACGTTAGCAGAAACCCAACAACCAAAAATATCTCTCCAGACGAAAAAGAAGTTTTTCTTGGCATTCTGTCGGCGCTCTCCCTCCGTGATGGGTCTCGAATTGCAGAATGCTTTCTTCCTAGCTACCGATCAATTTTAAGAAGGGAATTAGAATCCTTGGTATCTGTTGGAAAGCCACTTGCTAAGAGCAGTTTATGGAATGCAGAGTCATGAAGATCTCGAAGCGTTCCTGTCAATCAATGTTGGTCACCGTCGCCTTCTTTAAATGCATGGTTTTATGAAGAATGGAAGTGATTGACGGCTCTGCATTCAAGTGTGTTCAGCAAATATACCCAGACTTCTGCATAGTGCATGATGTGGCTGTATATGTGATTGGTAAAGGGGCTCCATAGATCTGTAATAATAAACCCTCGGTGAGGAATCGTGTTGAATATGCATATGTTCTCTGGACAAAATGTAGATGAATGGAGTGTGCAGGAGGAAGGCTGAATTGATGAGCTGTATGGGAGAGGACATTGAGAGAGAAGAGATGGAGGGAGGAGGGGAGCACTGTTTATAGATGTATTTATGACCAATAGCAAAAACTCTGCAGCAAATTGATCATTGAAAGGGCAGAAAAGTGAACAAGAGGTCACATCATCCCCTGGAATTAAAAAGAGATTTAAATTCAACTGTAATACTGACCCCACTTTACTGTCAGAAGCATAAAGAAGAGAAAGATGGTATCATGAGACTGCTATGTATATGAAAATAACTACTATGATGCTACTCCATATATACAATAGTATTACCATAATACTGCCTATGTGCAAGAACTATATAACTACTATAATACAGCTCCTATATACAGGAATATAACTACTATAATACTGCTCCTATATACAAGAATATAACTACTATACAAGAATAAAACTACTATAATACTGCTCCTATATACAGGAATATAATTACTATAATACTGCTCCTATATACAAGGATATAACTACTATAATACTGCTCCTATATACAGGGATATAACTACTACAATACTGCTCCTATATACAAGAATATATCTACTATAATACTGCCTCCTATATACAAGAATATAACTACTATACAAGAATATAACTACTATAATACTGTTCCTATATACAGGAATATAACTACTATAATACTTCTATATACAAGAATATAACTACTATAATACTGCCTCCTATATACAAGAATATAACTACTATACAAGAATATAACTACTATAATACTGCTCCTATATACAGGAATATAACTACTATAATACTTCTATATACAAGAATATAACTACTATAATACTGCTCCTATATACAGGAATATAATTACTATAATACTGCTCCTATATACAAGGATATAACTACTATAATACTGCTCCTATATACAGGGATATAACTACTACAATACTGCTCCTATATACAAGAATATATCTACTATAATACTGCCTCCTATATACAAGAATATAACTACTATACAAGAATATAACTACTATAATACTGTTCCTATATACAGGAATATAACTACTATAATACTGCTCCCTATATACAAGAATATGACTACTATAATACTGCTCCTATATACAGGAATATAACTACTATAATACTGCCCCTATATACAGGAATATAACTACTATAATACTGCTCCCTATATACAAGAATATGACTACTATAATACTGCTCCTATATACAGGGATATAACTACTATAATACTGCTCCTATATACAAGAATATATCTACTATAATACTGCCTCCTATATACAAGAATATAACTACTATAATACTGTTCCTATATACAGGAATATAACTACTATAATACTGCTCCCTATATACAAGACTATAACTACTATAATACTGCCCCCTATATACAGGAATATAACTACTATAATACTGCTCCCTATATACAGGGATATAACTACTATAATACTGCTCCTATATACAGGAATATAACTACTATAATACTGCTCCTATATACAGGAATATAACTACTATAATACTGCCCCTATATACAGGAATATAACTACTATAATACTGCCCCTATATACAGGAATATAACTACTATAATACTGCTCCTATATACAGGAATATAACTACTATAATACTGCTCCCTATATACAAGAATAAAACTACTATAATACTGCTCCTATATACAAGAATATACTATAATACTGCCCTATAGATGTAAGAATACAATGCTCCCCCAGTTTATTATATTACCTATCTCCATCACCATAAAACATCTATAACTTTTATATATATGAATTAGCATTTTGTACATTATTTAGGATCTGAGATCTTTTGACAGGAAGGAAGATTAACCGTTCTAGAAGTACCCGACGTCTGCATTAAAAAATCCATTATAAAGTTTAAAATGCAATATATATATATATTTTTCCTGTTAATAAAAATACTTTAGCTATTAGCGAGCATCACATTTGTGGGAGGAACAATCCAGTCTCTATGACAGCGGGGGGAAATTAGGTCATATTGGCAGAGAAGGAGGCTTTGTAGAACAGGCTGATCACACGAGTACAAATGTTTCTCCGTAAAGGGGTTAATTGATGGGGAGACGAGCGCTCATCTGCCACTCACTCCGCTCATCACCTGTCAATCATCCTCTGTATGGATTCCCCCCAGTCGGGAGACTAAGACTCCTCATCTGCGCCCGCCTGCCAGATATGCTAAGGTTCAATGTCATTGCGTCTTTGGTTCAGTGGTTACCAGTAAGTGAATGGATTGCTCTGTGACTGGACAACGCATGAATAATTTGTGTGCATATGCCAGCGAGTCCATTTGCATACGCAGTGACATACTCCGAGGATGATGGTGGCTGACACGGGATAGTGGCTCTTGCTGGTAGTCAACACTTGGGATGCATCTTTATGTCTCTGGGGGTAGAAGGAGGCAGCCAGGCAGAAAATGAAAATGAGTTCGACAGCCTCAAGCAAGGTGCACGCTGACTTTTGTCCATGTCTGAGCGTAGGAGTCTGTTGTTGGGAAGAGCCGGACCGACTGATGTTGATTTTCCACCGGTTTGTCATGAAAACAAGGAACGACAAACTGTTGTTAATGAAAATGGAAAAAATATACGAGAACGGGAATCAGATATATGCGTCATTGAGGGAAACGTCGTCAATGCTGCGCTGCCACCAAGGAGGGCTCCATCCATACATGTTCTTCTACTCAAAAATTGGTCAAAAATTAAGTAATACTTTAGGATTTAACCTGGTGAAACCCAAACATTGGCTTTCAGACCCACGTTCATACCTGCAGATTCCTGCAGATTGTTATGCACTTTGGGTAATAGTGATATCATAGAGTTATGAGAGCTGGGTACAGTACTAGAGAGAAAACAGATGGACGTGTCATTTTTGAAGGAAGGTCGTCAATGCTGTAATGCCGCAAAGGAAGTCTTCTGTACAGAACTTGTTCTAAATATTTTTTACCTTTTCAAAACTAATGTGTTTTTAGGGTGCGTTCACACCTACAGGATCTGCAGCAGATCTGCAGCAGATTTGATGCTGTGTTCAGTTATTTAAATGAAATCTGCTGCAGAAAATCAGCTGCAGATCCTGTAGGTGTGAACGCACCATTAAAGTGTTTTATGATCTAGACCAGTTTTTTTTTTGGGTCCTGTGTTCATGGCTTTTGAGCAATTCATAAATGCTTATTTATTATGACGTCCATAGTCCATAGTATCATGGGAATTTGGTACCAGGGTCCAAACAGATAAATGTATTATTTGAAGAAAACATTGTCAATACTACAATGCCACAGGCTTTTACCATTCATAATGTGCTCATTGAAAATAACTTTTGACTTGTCATCAGGCATGTCAAAAGTTATTGACCATAGTGGGTGTCACAGCTGAGACCCGCTGTGATCGGGAGAGATAGCCAGGGAGAGAGCCAATCGGGAGATGCAGAAGGGAGTGGATGATGCTTTCGCAGTGCTCTCTCCCTGGCTGTATCTCCTGATCACAGTGGTTCTCAGCAGTGACATCCACTATGATCAATAACTTTTGGCATGTCTGATGACGTGTCAAAACTTATTTTTAATGACAGGTACTCTTTGATGAATCCCACCCATTATTCCACAATTAATGACTATTGGGTCCCCAGTTTTAGGCTTCTCAGCAATTGATACATTAATAGATACACTCCTTGTACTAGGGATATCATAAGCTTAAGA
Organism: Dendropsophus ebraccatus; assembly: GCF_027789765.1. NCBI lineage: Eukaryota > Metazoa > Chordata > Amphibia > Anura > Hylidae > Dendropsophus > Dendropsophus ebraccatus. The sequence continues at coordinate 80,276,421 of NC_091465.1, read as the reverse complement.
GAACTTGGTACTAGGATCAAAATAGATGCAAGTATCTCTTAGGCGGAAACGCTGTCGATGCTGCGATGCCAAAAAACAAGGCTCAATCCATTCAGAACTTATTTTTAAAAAAGTCATGATTTTTTAAATATTTCTGACAACTAAAAGAGGAACTATCAGCAGGTTAGATGATTCTTTTCCCCATTGTGCAGGAAACATTGATGATGAAGCTATGTCTCTTACCTCCATCCTCAGAGCCATTTATCATTTGTTCCACAGTCCAGTCAGACATTAGGAGCACTGCCCGACCCTATAGTGCAGATCTACCCCGTCCAGCCCTCTCCATTCATTATCATTAGAAAGGGGTGGGCCAGCCAGAGGCGGATCGGCACTATGGGGGCGGGCAGTGCTCCTAACCGGACTGTGGAACAATTAACTGCACCGAAATGGCTTTGAGGATGAAGACATACCTTCCTCTTTGGCGTTTTCTGAACAATAGGGAAATAAAAGCAAGTTAGATTCGTCTAACCTGCTGAGAGTTCACCTTTAAGGAATGCTTTATGATATAGACCAATGCCTTCCAACCAGTGGCCATTAGGTTTACTGGTTTTGGTTCCATAGTAATTAATAGCTGCAGGTACAACTATGCACTGCTGGTACCAGCGATATCATAGCATCATGACAACTTCGTGTGGGGGTCGAAACATTGCAGTTGTAATTGAATCTGGGTAAGAAACATCATTTGGTCATTTCTTTCATAGTTTTTTTTTTTTTTTTTTGGGGGGGGGGGGTCATCTTTTTTACCACTAAGCCTCAGCACCACTTGTCCTATCCAAAAAAGTTAAATATGGGAATGTAGCCAAGAAACCCTACTCCAGAATTGCCCCCACAATGGTAACTAGAATACCAGATACGTGGGACAAATACAAGAGAAACTATACAAATGGGCTGTGAGAAACATGTCCAGAGAGTGAGATCTGGTTATATAGTGTGAACATGGTGGACCTCATGAATACTTGGTCGATATTCAGTTGATAAGATGGAATAATTTGTTACAAGGAGAAAATCAGCCGAGGGCTCTGAAATGTAGCGGAGAGCAAAATCTATAGTGGTCCTGGTAGCTTTGTGGTCTGACTGACCATGGATGTTCCCCTGTGGCCCCTTCACTTTTTCTAATGGGGGTGTGTGCTCAGATACACACATATACCTGACCCCAGGCTACACTATGGTGTTGTGTATGGATGTTGGTGTACCAGTGATCTTAGGTGCAAATGACTCAATCCAGAGAGGAGCAACTTTACTGAAGATCCACTGTGCATGCCGATACAGATTAAACCCCATATAACACAGGGTACTGGAGTTTACATAGCGTTAAAGGAGAATTCTGGCTATATGAAAAATTTCACAGAGGGAACATAATAAACCAGCACTACTTACCTCTCCCCGTGTCCGCAAAGTGCTGTGTCACAGGCTCCAGGACCCCCTCGGAAGGCATTTTTCCATGAGTTCCGATGACGTCACGACTCGGGGGGAAATACCTGACCCGGCTGATGGACTTACCTCTCCCTGTGTCAGCGGTGAGTGGCGGCATCGGCTTCGGAACACCCACCAGGCTCCAGGATCTTCTCTGCTGCCGATGTCACAACCCAGCTGATTGACAGCCTGCTCAGCCAGTCAGTCTGGGCCAGGACACTGCTCCAGTCACTGATTGGCTGAGCAGGCTGTCTATCAGCCGGTTCCGTATCACAACTAGGGGGAAAATGACTTCCGACGGGGGTCCAAGGCCAGTCATCACAACTTGGGGAAAAATGCCTTCCAGCGGAAGTCGGCAGGCTGGTCCCACCACTCAATGTGGACACGGGAAGAGGTAAGTTCGGACTTGTTAACAAACCCTCCCACCCCGCTCCTTTATTGTGAAGACAGATGCCCTCTCAGCATGGACTTGGTTCTTGGGTACTATACCTCCTAAGCACCATAAAGTGCTGAGGTCACAGTGACCAACTAATTCAGAGTGAAGGTAGCAACTTGGAACAGGATTAATCATCTCCGATAGAGCCTGAGCTAAGCTAACCTAAGGCACACAATGGTTTTACTGGCAGTGGAACAACAACTAGATATTTGGCCATCAGACAATTTCTCGTTGCCTAGGGCCAGAGCTGACTAGTTTGATTCAGGCCTCCAAGGAAAATGAGCAGAACCCGGATGACTACTTCCTTAGAACATTCCAGAGACCTCAAGGGCAGAAGCTGACCTGAGAGAAGGTCATGTGACCCGCCTCTCAAGCTCCTTTACACAGTTCCACTAGTGGTGTCAGGACAGAAGAGTTGACCTCTGTTGGTCGCTAATCATCTGTTGGTCCAGTGGTCCAAGGATACAGCACAGAAGGACAAATTTAGTTCTGCTGCATCTATATACGAGACACGCGTAGGACTGTGTGTAGCTCCACTGCACTATTTGTACAAAGGAGAGAGCTAGCCGGTGATTTCTGAGGCCCTTGACATTACGGCAAACGTGCGCCGAGTCCTCACTCTCCGATTCTTAAAACTCAATGTTACATTACAATGAAAGATGAAGACATAAAAGCAAATTCTGAAAGGAGGAAAAGTCAGGGTCTTCTCCTAGAAAAAGATTTATGGGAAAGGTTGAAGCATAAGGACAGTGGTGAGATGAGATATTTGGAAATAAGACATACAGATGGCTGGCAGGGGCTGGAGGTACAGAGGAGGATATGGGAATGGGAGGGTGGGCTGAGGGGTTTACAGTAGGGATTGAGGGATTAGGGCTCCTCTGAGGGTGCAGGGGTAGGCAGGCGACAGGCTGATATTTGGCAGTGTGGAAGGATCTGTGCCTCAGACAGGAGATGGGCCAGGAGCAGAACAGCAGCTGCCGGGATGTGCAAGGAATAAGGATGAGAGGCGGTGAGGGAGACTCTGCCCTCCAGGAGGGAGGGAGCCGCGCCATTCTGCTAACTCTCCAAATGTTTCCTACATAAGCATGTGGGCTGCCAGCCGCCGCCTGCTCATACTGCCTTATTACCAGCCTCTAACAGGGCACTGCTTAGTACCAGCCTCTAACAGGGCACCGCTTATTACCAGCCTCTAACAGGGCACCGCTTATTACCAGCCTCTAACAGGGCACTGCTTAGTACCAGCCTCTAACAGGGCACCGCTTATTACCAGCCTCTAACAGGGCACCGCTTATTACCAACCCTTTAACAGGGCACTGCTTAGTACCAGCCTCTAACAGGGCACTGCTTAGTACCAGCCTCTAACAGGGCACTGCTTAGTACCAGCCTCTAACAGGGCACTGCTTAGTACCAGCCTCTAACAGGGCACCGCTTATTACCAGCCTCTAACAGGGCTTCGCTTATTACCAGCCTCTAACAGGGCACTGCTTAGTACCAGCCTCTAACAGGGCACCGCTTATTACCAGCCTCTAACAGGGCACTGCTTAGTACCAGCCTCTAACAGGGCACCTCTTATTACCAGCCTCTAACAGGGCACTGCTTATTACCAACCCTTTAACAGGGCACTGCTTCGTACCAGCCTCTAACAGGGCACCGCTTATTACCAGCCTCTAACAGGGCACTGCTTAGTACCAGCCTCTAACAGGGCACTGCTTATTACCAGCCTCTAACAGGGCACTGCTTATTACCAACCCTTTAACAGGGCACTGCTTATTACCAGCCTCTAACAGGGCACTGCTTAGTACCAGCCTCTAACAGGGCACTGCTTATTACCAGCCTCTAACAGGGCACTGCTTATTACCAGCCTCTAACAGGGCACTGCTTAGTACCAGCCTCTAACAGGGCACTGCTTAGTACCAGCCTCTAACAGGGCACTGCTTAGTACCAGCCTCTAACAGGGCACTGCTTATTACCAGCCTCTAACAGGGCATTGCTTTTTACCAGCTTCTAACAGGGCACTGCTTATTACCAGCCTCTAACAGGGCACCGCTTATTACCAGCCTCTAACAGGGCACCGCTTATTACCAGCCTCTAACAGGGCACCGCTTATTACCAGCCTCTAACAGGGCACCGCTTATTACCAGCCTCTAACAGGGCACTGCTTATTACCAGCCTCTAACAGGGCACTGCTTAGTACCAGCCTCTAACAGGGCACCGCTTATTACCAGCCTCTAACAGGGCACCGCTTATCACCACCTAATTACACTGCACTACTCCAGTACTATGTGCATCTAATTACAGTGCACCACTCCAGTACTATGTGCATCTAATTACAGTGCACCACTCCAGTACTATGTGCATCTAATTATAGTGCACCACTCCAGTACTATGTGCATCTAATTACACTGTACCACTCCAGCACTATGTGCATCGAATTACAGTGCACCACTCCAATACTATGTGCATCTAATTACAGTGCACCACTCCAGTACTATGTGCATCTAATTACACTGCACCACTCCAGTACTATGTGCATCTAATTACAGTGCACCACTCCAGTACTATGTGCATCTAATTACACTGCACCACTCCAATACTATGTGCATCTAATTACACTACGCCCCTCCAATACTATCCAATACAGTGCAATACTATCCAATACTACAGTGCAATACAGTGCAATACAGTGCAATACTATCCAATACAGTGCACCACTCCAGTACTATGTGTATCTAATTACAGTGCACCACTCCAGTACTATGTGCATCTAATTACACTGCGCCCCTCCAATACTATGTGCATCTAATTACAGTGCACCACTCCAGTACTATGTGCATCTAATTACACTGCACCCCTCCAGTACTATCAACATCTAATTACAGTGCACCACTCCAGTACTATGTGCATCTAATTACACTGTACCACTCCAGCACTATGTGCATCGAATTACAGTGCACCACTCCAATACTATGTGCATCTAATTACAGTGCACCACTCCAGTACTATGTGCATCTAATTACAGTGCACCACTCCAATACTATGTGCATCTAATTACAGTGCACCACTCCAGTACTATGTGCATCGAATTACAGTGCACCACTCCAGTACTATGTGCATCTAATTACACTGCACCACTCCAATACTATGTGCATCTAATTACAGTGCACCACTCCAGTACTATGTGCATCTAATTACACTGCACCCCTCCAGTACTATCAACATCTAATTACAGTGCACCACTCCAGTACTATGTGCATCTAATTACACTGCACTACTCCAGTACTATGTGCATCTAATTACAGTGCACCACTCCAGCACTATGTGCATCTAATTGCAATAAACTGATACAGTGATATACGTCTAATGACACTACACAGCTGAGATACCGAACTACATTGCATCAGTGATATATACATCTACTTACGTCTTACTACCCCAGTGATATGCGGGTACCCTGCACCATTCTAGTAACATTTATCTAGATACCTTACTGCTCCAGTGATACATGCACAGAATTACTCCTTACCAATTCAGTTATTTGCATGTCATTAACCTGTAGTGTGCCAGTGGTATTTATATATCTAATTGCTTTTACTGCTCCAGTGATTTGCATCTAATTAGGTGGTTTGTCCAGGGACCCTAACGCTATACATGTCTAATATCTCTATACATGTCTAATTGTTTGCACTGCTCTAGTGATGTGTGTTACTTCCCCCTATTGCTCCTTTGATTTCCATCTTATTATCCGGCACTGCTCCAGTGATATCAAACAAATTACCTGGCACCTAATATCCGGCACTATTCCACTGCAATGTCTAAGGCAGCCACAGACATGAAGAGGAGATCATATGCTGAATACATATACAGGCAGTATAAGTGCAGACCACCTCAAGGTACATTTCCTTCTCTTGCCTATGATAGCAACAGAGTGCAGGCTGCCAGGGCCCAGGACAAGGCCGTAATCATCACTGTACACTGCTCCACTTACCTATACCCATCACTGTACACTGCTCCTGTTACCTATACCCATCACTGTACACTGCTCCTGTTACTTATACCCATCACTGTACACTGCTCCTGTTACTTATACCCATCACTGTACACTGCTCCTGTTACCTATACCCATCACTGTACACTGCTCCTGTTACCTATACCCATCACTGTACACTGCTCCACTTACCTATATCCATCACTGTACACTGCTCCTGTTACTTATATCCATCACTGTACACTGCTCCTGTTACTTATACCCATCACTGTACACTGCTCCACTTACCTATACCCATCACTGTACACTGCTCCACTTACCTATACCCATCACTGTACACTGCTCCACTTACCTATACCCATCACTGTACACTGCTCCACTTACCTATACCCATCACTGTACACTGCTCCTGTTACCTATATCCATCACTGTACACTGCTCCACTTACCTATACCCATCACTGTACACTGCTCCTGTTACCTATACCCATCACTGTACACTGCTCCACTTACCTATACCCATCACTGTACACTGCTCCACTTACCTATACCCATCACTGTACACTGCTCCTGTTACCTATACCCATCACTGTACACTGCTCCTGTTACCTATACCCATCACTGTACACTGCTCCACTTACCTATATCCATCACTGTACACTGCTCCTGTTACCTATACCCATCACTGTACACTGCTCCTGTTGCCTATATCCATCACTGTACACTGCTCCTGTTGCCTATATCCATCACTGTATACTGCTCCGGTTACCTATACCCATCACTGTACACCGCTCCTGTTACCTATACCCATCACTGTACACCGCTCCTGTTACCTATATCCATCACTGTACAATGCTCCTGTTACCTATACCCATCACTGTACACTGCTCCACTTACCTATACCCATCACTGTACACTGCTCCTGTTACCTATATCCATCACTGTACACTGCTCCTGTTACCTATATCCATCACTGTACACTGCTCCTGTTACCTATACCCATCACTGTACACTGCTCCACTTACTTATACCCATCACTGTACACTGCTCCACTTACCTATACCCATCACTGTACACTGCTCCTGTTACCTATACCCATCACTGTACACTGCTCCTGTTACCTATACCCATCACTGTACACTGCTCCTGTTACCTATACCTATCACTGTACACTGCTCCACTTACTTATACCGATCACTGTACACTGCTCCACTTACCTATACCCATCACTGTACACTGCTCCTGTTACTTATACCCATCACTGTACACTGCTCCTGTTACTTATACCCATCACTGTACACTGCTCCTGTTACTTATACCCATCACTGTATACTGCTCCGGTTACCTACACCCATCACTGTACACTGCTCCTGTTACCTATACCCATCACTGTACACTGCTCCTGTTACCTATACCCATCACTGTACACTGCTCCTGTTACCTATACCCATCACTGTACACTGCTCCTGTTACCTATACCCATCACTGTACACTGCTCCTGTTACCTATACCCATCACTGTACACTGCTCCTGTTACCTATACCCATCACTGTACACTGCTCCTGTTACCTATACCCATCACTGTACACTGCTCCTGTTACCTATATCCATCACTGTACACCGCTCCACTTACCTATACCCATCACTGTACACCGCTCCTGTTACTTATACCCATCACTGTACACTGCTCCACTTACCTATACCCATCACTGTACACTGCTCCTGTTACTTATACCCATCACTGTATACTGCTCCACTTACCTATACCCATCACTGTACACTGCTCCTGTTACTTATACCCATCACTGTATACTGCTCCTGTTACCTACACCCATCACTGTACACTGCTCCACTTACCTATACCCATCACTGTACACTGCTCCTGTTACCTATACCCATCACTGTACACTGCTCCACTTACCTATACCCATCACTGTACACTGCTCCTGTTACCTATACCCATCACTGTACACCGCTCCTGTTACCTATACCCATCACTGTACACTGCTCCTGTTACCTACACCCATCACTGTACACTGCTCCACTTACCTATACCCATCACTGTACACTGCTCCTGTTACCTATATCCATCACTGTACACTGCTCCTGTTACCTATACCCATCACTGTACACTGCTCCTGTTACCTATACCCATCACTGTACACTGCTCCTGTTACCTATACCCATCACTGTACACTGCTCCACTTACCTATACCCATCACTGTACACTGCTCCTGTTACCTATATCCATCACTGTACACTGCTCCTGTTACCTATACCCATCACTGTACACTGCTCCTGTTACCTATACCCATCACTGTACACTGCTCCTGTTACCTATACCCATCACTGTACACTGCTCCTGTTACCTATATCCATCACTGTACACTGCTCCTGTTACCTATACCCATCACTGTACACTGCTCCACTTACCTATATCCATCACTGTACACTGCTCCTGTTACCTATACCCATCACTGTACACTGCTCCTGTTGCCTATATCCATCACTGTACACTGCTCCTGTTGCCTATATCCATCACTGTATACTGCTCCGGTTACCTATACCCATCACTGTACACCGCTCCTGTTACCTATACCCATCACTGTACACCGCTCCTGTTACCTATATCCATCACTGTACAATGCTCCTGTTACCTATACCCATCACTGTACACTGCTCCACTTACCTATACCCATCACTGTACACTGCTCCTGTTACCTATATCCATCACTGTACACTGCTCCTGTTACCTATATCCATCACTGTACACTGCTCCTGTTACCTATATCCATCACTGTACACTGCTCCTGTTACCTATATCCATCACTGTACACTGCTCCTGTTACCTATACCCATCACTGTACACTGCTCCACTTACTTATACCCATCACTGTACACTGCTCCACTTACCTATACCCATCACTGTACACTGCTCCTGTTACCTATACCCATCACTGTACACTGCTCCTGTTACCTATACCCATCACTGTACACTGCTCCTGTTACCTATACCTATCACTGTACACTGCTCCACTTACTTATACCGATCACTGTACACTGCTCCACTTACCTATACCCATCACTGTACACTGCTCCACTTACCTATACCCATCACTGTACACTGCTCCTGTTACTTATACCCATCACTGTACACTGCTCCTGTTACTTATACCCATCACTGTACACTGCTCCTGTTACTTATACCCATCACTGTATACTGCTCCGGTTACCTACACCCATCACTGTACACTGCTCCTGTTACCTATACCCATCACTGTACACTGCTCCTGTTACCTATACCCATCACTGTACACTGCTCCTGTTACCTATACCCATCACTGTACACTGCTCCTGTTACCTATACCCATCACTGTACACTGCTCCTGTTACCTATACCCATCACTGTACACTGCTCCTGTTACCTATACCCATCACTGTACACTGCTCCTGTTACCTATACCCATCACTGTACACTGCTCCTGTTACCTATATCCATCACTGTACACCGCTCCACTTACCTATACCCATCACTGTACACCGCTCCTGTTACTTATACCCATCACTGTACACTGCTCCACTTACCTATACCCATCACTGTACACTGCTCCTGTTACTTATACCCATCACTGTATACTGCTCCACTTACCTATACCCATCACTGTACACTGCTCCTGTTACTTATACCCATCACTGTATACTGCTCCTGTTACCTACACCCATCACTGTACACTGCTCCACTTACCTATACCCATCACTGTACACTGCTCCTGTTACCTATACCCATCACTGTACACTGCTCCACTTACCTATACCCATCACTGTACACTGCTCCTGTTACCTATACCCATCACTGTACACCGCTCCTGTTACCTATACCCATCACTGTACACTGCTCCTGTTACCTATACCCATCACTGTACACTGCTCCACTTACCTATACCCATCACTGTACACTGCTCCTGTTACCTATATCCATCACTGTACACTGCTCCTGTTACCTATACCCATCACTGTACACTGCTCCTGTTACCTATACCCATCACTGTACACTGCTCCTGTTACCTATATCCATCACTGTACACTGCTCCAGCTGAGAACATCTAATTATTCTGCACTGATGCATCAATATCTATGTAATTACTCCACAATCTCTATTTAATCAGCCGACACTGCAGGAGCCTGAGCTGTATGGATGCAGGGACTCCACATAGACTGCAAATCACATTCTATAGAAACTATTGGGGTAGGGGATGGCAGGGAGGAGATAGATAGATAGATAGATAGATAGATAGATAGATAGATAGATAGATAGATAGGAGATAGATAGATAGATAGATAGATAGATAGATAGATAGATAGATAGATAGGAGATAGATAGGAGATAGATAGATAGGAGATAGATAGATAGATAGATAGATAGATAGATAGATAGATAGATAGATAGGAGATAGATAGATAGATAGATAGATAGATAGATAGGTGATAGATAGGAGATAGAGAGATAGATAGATAGGAGGTAGATAGATAGATAGGAGGTAGATAGATAGATAGGAGATAGATAAATAGGAGATAGATAGATAGGAGATAGATAGATAGGAGATAGATAGATAGATAGATAGATAGATAGATAGATAGATAGATAGGAGATAGATAGATAGATAGATAGATAGATAGATGATAGATAGATAGATAGATAGATAGATAGATAGATAGATAGGAGATAGATAGATAGATAGATAGATAGATAGATAATAGATAGATAGATAGATAGGAGATAGATAGATAGATAGATAGATAGATAGATAGATAGATAGGAGATAGATAGATAGATAGATAGATAGATAGATAGATAGATAGATAGAATCCTCTGTGCAGCACATTGTTAGTGCTCCATAAAACTAGAGACATGTTCTCCTACTATACACAAGATATCAAAGATATACGAAGAATACACAAGATATCAAAATAGTGCATGTAAGAAATTAGACCAACTAGAACATGAAATTATGCGGAAAAAAGATAGGAAAATTAAATGGCAAGAAAACCACACGCAATCATCAAAGCCGACAACTAGACACAACCCCAATGTTCCACCTCTACTAGACATCCCTACTCACAACAGATATACTCCACTTGCACCAACCAGCAACCGTCATTTTTTAGAGAGATCCACACACCCACCCCCATACAAACCAACTTCACGTTACTCACCTCATCACTCATACAGTCCCAGAACTCCGAGTCCATACTCACACCATCACACACCTCGCAGGTATCAACCTCCCACTCATCACCAATCTCGACACTCCCCAACCCAGTGGAGACCCCAACCCAGACCACATCCACCAACGCAGCACAGATATCAGAAACCACATCCACCATTGAAGTATCACGCACAAGGACCACCACCCAGGCAATTACCAAACATCACTCCCAGGAAAAGACCTCTCGCAAACGAACCCGCAGACATAGACGAAGCCGAACATCAACCGAGGAAAATAGGCAAGACCTTCTGACAAATTCCATTATTAATCTTAGCTCAATCCCACTGACTAATCCTCAAATCTCTCTCCTGAACAAAGGGCTTAAGTTCGCACCCAATAATTCGCTAAACAAATTTGACACCTACATAGGCCTAGAAAAATACATTAGAAAACTATGTCTCACAAAATATTTCATAAAACACCCTCTAGATCAGCAAAATAAGAAACATGACGGTTACATCCACACTAACTGCACGCTCAAATCCAAATTTTATCCCAGGTATGAAGCAGGTCAGGAGATCACCACATTCAAAACAGCTATAGAAACTGAAATTCGAAACCTGCGCTCCAACACGAAAAACATCAACAATCTCACATATAAGGAACGACAAGCCATTAAAGAATTACAAGCTAACAACGACATAACAATACGCCCAGCAGATAAGGGCAGCTATATAGATTATTCTGATCTATCCATATTTAGCATGCTAACATTTTTAAATACTCCTTAACTGGCTTACCATACTACAAGCCATTCAAACTCGGATTTGGCGCCAATTCTCACCACGAGGTCCCGCGGGCAACAACAATCATTGCGCATGACCGGAGCTCCGATCTGCATTTGAACCACGGCTGAGCGCGGCACACGCTTCCAGCGTCATACCGCACAAGGGACCACCGCTCCGAGAATCCCCAGCTCGCAAGACGGGTGAGAGGTGTTACACACACCATACAATCTTTTACCACATCACCACGTGCAGGTACGCTAACTCTACAAGCGTGATAGCTAAATCGCTAAAACCCGATCTTGCACACTCACCGCAAAGAACTATACATATTGCCAGCTAAGGCACATCAGCACGGACCATCGATCCCTAATAGATTTCTATGGATGAACTCTGCTGATTGAACATATACACCGCGGCTGCTTTTATACCACCATCCATATAAGCAACTGCAGTGTATACAGTCCGATAATTCACCCCATCTTTACATATTGATGAACTTTACGGATGAGCCACATATCCAGGACTCACTCAAACTTTGCATATTGCCCGTTTGCCCATTAGTGCTCATCATGATTCAATAATCATTTAATTATTGTTTTTATTATTGTTTATTATTGCACATCAGTGCTTATTTCTTGCTTGGATTTGCATATATTTGCTATATTAGGGTCAAATGGTTTTTTATACATGTTTTTATATATGATTTTATATTTGATTGTTTCACTTTCTATACAGATTGGTTATGGTACCATAATTTTTAACTCATTATTTTTACTTATTAAGTAAAGTGTTATTTAGTTTATTCTTCTCTCGGACCGTCTATTGTTTATCATTTACTATTTCAATCATCACACGACATTATTTTCAAATATTCTCTGACTTGTCTTGAGGACCTATACTTTTCTTTTACTTCTTATTTATACGCCAAGTCACTAGCAGTTGAACTCACACTTACCTAATCCTCTATTGCAATTATTTTTTTCTTACCCTATTGTGTTTGAAGTACCTGCTATTATCCACAACTATGGACATATGGTCCCATTTAGAATCTAAAAAACGCACCATCGCTGAATTCACATTTAGCGACAGTACATCACACCCCGCTACTACTAGGGACATCTCATTATCCAAAACATTTAGGGACCTTGAAACTGTACTCCACAAACGCCTAAGACAACAATGGGAAATCAAAAGTCTGAACCACTATTTAGAATTAGATCTACTTCCAAAAGGTCTCACGCTACATGAATTACCAGCTAGTGATCTAGTCAGCGAGGAATTCACCAATACATGGGAATCCTTCTTTAAAGCCCAATCTATTGCCCTAGTTCAGATGGTAATAGAAAGAAGACAAGAACTACTGTCTCAATTAGATAACCAGATTACCACCATTAAACAACAACTAGACTCATACACAGTGACCGAAGAATACACAAGATATCAAAATAGTGCATGTAAGAAATTAGACCAACTAGAACATGAAATTATGCGGAAAAAAGATAGGAAAATTAAATGGCAAGAAAACCACACGCAATCATCAAAGCCGACAACTAGACACAACCCCAATGTTCCACCTCTACTAGACATCCCTACTCACAACAGATATACTCCACTTGCACCAACCAGCAACCGTCATTTTTTAGAGAGATCCACACACCCACCCCCATACAAACCAACTTCACGTTACTCACCTCATCACTCATACAGTCCCAGAACTCCGAGTCCATACTCACACCATCACACACCTCGCAGGTATCAACCTCCCACTCATCACCAATCTCGACACTCCCCAACCCAGTGGAGACCCCAACCCAGACCACATCCACCAACGCAGCACAGATATCAGAAACCACATCCACCATTGAAGTATCACGCACAAGGACCACCACCCAGGCAATTACCAAACATCACTCCCAGGAAAAGACCTCTCGCAAACGAACCCGCAGACATAGACGAAGCCGAACATCAACCGAGGAAAATAGGCAAGACCTTCTGACAAATTCCATTATTAATCTTAGCTCAATCCCACTGACTAATCCTCAAATCTCTCTCCTGAACAAAGGGCTTAAGTTCGCACCCAATAATTCGCTAAACAAATTTGACACCTACATAGGCCTAGAAAAATACATTAGAAAACTATGTCTCACAAAATATTTCATAAAACACCCTCTAGATCAGCAAAATAAGAAACATGACGGTTACATCCACACTAACTGCACGCTCAAATCCAAATTTTATCCCAGGTATGAAGCAGGTCAGGAGATCACCACATTCAAAACAGCTATAGAAACTGAAATTCGAAACCTGCGCTCCAACACGAAAAACATCAACAATCTCACATATAAGGAACGACAAGCCATTAAAGAATTACAAGCTAACAACGACATAACAATACGCCCAGCAGATAAGGGCAGCTATATAGATTATTCTGATCTATCCATATTTAGCATGCTAACATTTTTAAATACTCCTTAACTGGCTTACCATACTACAAGCCATTCAAACTCGGATTTGGCGCCAATTCTCACCACGAGGTCCCGCGGGCAACAACAATCATTGCGCATGACCGGAGCTCCGATCTGCATTTGAACCACGGCTGAGCGCGGCACACGCTTCCAGCGTCATACCGCACAAGGGACCACCGCTCCGAGAATCCCCAGCTCGCAAGACGGGTGAGAGGTGTTACACACACCATACAATCTTTTACCACATCACCACGTGCAGGTACGCTAACTCTACAAGCGTGATAGCTAAATCGCTAAAACCCGATCTTGCACACTCACCGCAAAGAACTATACATATTGCCAGCTAAGGCACATCAGCACGGACCATCGATCCCTAATAGATTTCTATGGATGAACTCTGCTGATTGAACATATACACCGCGGCTGCTTTTATACCACCATCCATATAAGCAACTGCAGTGTATACAGTCCGATAATTCACCCCATCTTTACATATTGATGAACTTTACGGATGAGCCACATATCCAGGACTCACTCAAACTTTGCATATTGCCCGTTTGCCCATTAGTGCTCATCATGATTCAATAATCATTTAATTATTGTTTTTATTATTGTTTATTATTGCACATCAGTGCTTATTTCTTGCTTGGATTTGCATATATTTGCTATATTAGGGTCAAATGGTTTTTTATACATGTTTTTATATATGATTTTATATTTGATTGTTTCACTTTCTATACAGATTGGTTATGGTACCATAATTTTTAACTCATTATTTTTACTTATTAAGTAAAGTGTTATTTGGATTATTTTTCTTGCTCGGCGGTTCGGTGCGGTATTCTTTGTGGCGCGGTTAGTATGTACATTTTCATCTCACATGACAGCTTTGTTTACCACATTCGCTGTCTCCTAAATAAATGAATTCCGGCTGTAAAGAGCCAGTTATCCTCCATGCAGCTGTAATACACGAGCCCCATTGCTGCTGCAGGGTAGGGATCCTGTGATCCACCATCTGGTAATCCGGCACGGCCTACAGGCAGCTCATATATGATGTTATGCTGGTTTCATCAGATACACGTACAGGGCTGCTGTGTTTGGCTGACAGCTGTGTAATGTGTATGGCCAGCCTTACTTGGCAGGTGGTCAAAGTTGGGGTTACCTAAAGTAGAGCACCCCTTTAAAGGGATATTTTTCATGTTGACAATGCATCCAGTCTACAGGCATCATGTTATAGAGCAGGAGGAACTGAGCAGATTAATTTATTGTTTCCAAGATTTGTTTCTATAAAAAATGTTAAGTCTTCCAGTACTTATTAGCTGCTGTATGTCCTGCAGGAAGTAGTGTATTCTTTCCAGTCTGGAGATCAGGAGAGGTTTTCGATGGGGATTTTCCCCTGCTCTGGAAAGTTCCTGAAATAGACAGAGGTGGCAGCAGAGAGCACTGCGTCACACTGTAAAGACACCACTTCCTGCAGGAGATACAGAAGCTGATAAGTACTGGAAGACTTAAGATTTTTTAATCAAAGTAAATGACAAATCTCTGTCTCTTTCTGGCAACAGTTGATTTAAAATAAAAAAAATTTGGTGAACAATCCCTTTAACTTTGTCTTATTATTTGGCTTAGCAGTCCAGTGGGCGGTCCCAATTAGTGATTGACAGTTATCTCTTCAAACAGGACAATCTGTTCTTCCCTGATTAGGACCGCCCACATGAGGACAGGGTTTAAATGAAAAGAATCTTCTACATACATAGTAACGCAGTTAATAAGGTTGAAAGAAGACAAAAGTCCATCAGGTTCAACCTACAGAAATCCGACTGTGTTGATCCAGAAGAAGGCAAAAACCCTTATGAGGCAGATGACAATTGCTCAAGTTGTGATCATTTTTTTCCTAGTAAACCATACATCAATCTGCTCAGCTGTTCCCGCTCTATGACATGCTGCCCGCAGAATGGAAACCATTTGGATGGTGACAAGTTCCCTTTAAGCCTCTTCGGCTCTGCTACACCGCCGCGCAGCGTAATCTACTGGTTGGTAATGAAGTTATAAATGCAGGCCACTTTATTTTGATATATCAGACCATACAATTAATTTTATGTACAGTATATTGAACTCATTACATGCAGCACATATTAGACGTGAACTCGGGGCAGCGGCGATAATTATGCGGCGCAGCGTCTGTCCCATGTATCTGATTAACCCTGCGCTGGTCCCATATTAACCATTCAATTATGTCTGGCGCTTCCTGCACCGCACATATAACCATACGGCTTATGATTATGTCTGTAATTGCACCACGCTGATCGTTCCCCCCCGCCTCCGATACTAATATCACGTTGCTACGGTAATAGGGGGGTGGTATGGCGCCACGTCTTGTGTAATAACACTGACTCCTAATGTTATGTATATTTTAAATAAGAGAAAGGCGAGGGCGCTGCGCACTTGCAGGGGGAATATGGCTGACTTACAAACAGGGCCTATTTATCCCTCAATGGGCTGTAAAGCATATGGGCATAGTTTATCGGGTGTTAAATAACTTCTCCGTCGCTGTATATTTGCATTTTTTACATATGTATATAGGCCAAGCAGGGAGCGGACATGTTGGAAATCTGTCAGGAGCGAATCCTGAGATGTATAAATTTTAAAGGGAACTTGTCTGTAGTATTGAATTTAATATGGCTAAACTAGGGGGCGCTGTTCTGCTCACAAAGATAGTAAGATAATAGATATCACTTAAAGGGGTTATTCAGGATTATAAGGGCCCGTTCACACTACGAAAAATGGTGGAAATTCTGAGTGGAACCCCCGCCCGCGGATTCCGCTTGGAATCCCGACTGCTATCTGTTTCAATGGGATGACTCACGCACCTGAAAAAATAGACATGTCGAGGCATCCCATTGAAACAGATAGCAGACAGGATTCCGAGCGGAGTCCACGGACGGGGGCTCTGCTCGGAATTTACACCTGTTTTCCGTAGCATGACAGGCCCTAAAAAGCACAGCTACTTTCTTGCAAAAACAGCGCCACCCTGTCTTCAGGTCGTATGTGGTATTACAACTCAGCTACAGTGGAAATGAGCATCAAAACCACACAGAGGATAAGAGCGGTGCTGTTTGTGGAAGAAAGCAGCCGTGTTTTTCTAAGCCTTTAGAGCCACCTTACCTAATTCAGCCCTTTCTATCACTGTACATCTTGAGCCTCCTGATTCATGATGTCATGTTAAAGTCACAGAGAAGACTGACACCCGCTTGGATATAACATTCGCTTTACTAGTGTTTTTTTCAGTCTTTATTGTCTGTATGCATGAATCAGGCTGCTCAGGATGAACAGCTGCGGCCTATGGATTCGATTCTGAGCCTCCTGATTGGTTCATACAATGTCACAGCTACAGAGACATCTGGCACTGGTATTACACCCACTCTTAGTGTTTTGAAGTTCTATCCATGAACCAGGCTGCTCAGGATGAACAGATACAGCATATAGGCCCAATCCTAGGGACCCTCTATAAGAAAACATCTTAGTAACATCTTGAGATTGCTTATTGTCTTGTAGAAGCATCTAGTAACCTAACGCCACTCTTCATGCAGGTCACTTCTCCCGGCTCCATCCTCCTCCGGGCCTGTATGTGTTTGGTTATATGTACGCCCCTTCATATCTTCCCCCCTCCTCTCTGGCAATGACCCTCTTACTGGTAATGAGATGACTTGGCGCCCCGCCATGGCTCCCCTGTGACCTGGCATTGACAGGAGTGATGGGGTTAAAGCACGGCCTTGGATTTTTTTCCCCCTTCCTAC
This sequence comes from Dendropsophus ebraccatus, assembly GCF_027789765.1. NCBI lineage: Eukaryota > Metazoa > Chordata > Amphibia > Anura > Hylidae > Dendropsophus > Dendropsophus ebraccatus. The sequence continues at coordinate 80,258,298 of NC_091465.1, read as the reverse complement.
ACAAACCCTTCTTTATGAAGCACAAGTGGTACTTGGGCAACACGTGATGGAGGAGGTTGCCATGGAGACTATGCCCGACCTGTTTACAAGGCAAGGAAAAGCCTGCCTAGAATTAACTATTAGATGCTTTTACTTGACATGCCTGTTGAATCTTCAATTAGTAGAAGTAGCGAGTGTTCCGCGCCGCTCCTAAATGATACATGAGAGACTTCCTGGGCACCTCCATGGCAACAGAGACGGCCAATGCCAACCCCACCGAGACCCACAAACACTGATGACCACCCATGGATCACCCCAACATTGAATAGGACTTGTTGTTTCCCATCGCCCCCCGTGTACCAGCCGTAACATTGCTGCCGCCTGCCCGGAATCTCTATGAGATCTTCTAAGTCATGCAGAGTTTCCAAAACATTTCACAACTTTCCCAATGTCATGTGAGCGGCGGTCTCCGGGGCCCCGCTCCTGGCGCTGCCAGAGGTTGAGAGATAAAATAGTCATGAGGGGTGAGGGGCCAGGAATATTCTAGTCTATTCGTGTCACCTATTCTACTGAGACAGTCAGCTTCTGCTCAGTCTGCAATGGCTGATAAAAGGGAACAATAGAGGTTTTACGGCTACGCTTCTAGTACAGTGTGGGGCTTAAAGGAGTACTCCGGCGAGAATCTTTTTTTTTTTTTTTTTTTTTTTTTCCAAATCTGGTTTCAGAAAGTTATATAGATTTGTAAATTACTTCTATATAAAAAATATCCTGGCCTCCAGTACTTAGCAGCTGCTGTATGTTCTGCAGGAAGTGGTGTACTCTTTCCACTCTGACACAGTGCTCTCTGTTGCCACCTCTGTCCATGTCAGGAACTTTCCAGAGCAGTAGCAAATCCCCATAGAAAACCTCTCATGTTCTGGACAGTTACAAATCTATATAACTTTCTGAGGGATAAAGAGGAAGAGGATGGATAAGAGAAGGGGGAGGGATGGATACATACAATCTATATTTCTACATTAATGTGATTTTGTTCTATGAACTTGTCCCTACCTTATCTATTGTTTTGTCAGTCTTTATTGTCCTGGGATCCTATTACAGGGTTAGTTCTCCACCCCAACCCCCCTCCCCCAAATAAATAAATAAATAAAATCCTTCTAATCAATTGGTGCCAGAAAGTGCCAGAGATTTGTATTTTACTTTTACGTTTGTAATTTACTTTTTTCGATTTAAAAAAAATCTTAAGCCTTCCAGTACTTATCAACTGCTGTATGTCCTGCAGGAAGCGGTGAATTCTTTTCAGTCTGGAAAGCAGGAAAGGTTTTCAATGGGGATTTGCTGCTACTCTGGACAGTTCCTGACATGGACAGAGGTGGCAGCAGAGAGCACTGTGTCAGACTGGATAGAATACACCACTTTCTGCAGGACATACAGCAGCTGGAAGTACTGGAAGACTAGATACTTTTTAATAGAAGTGAATTACAAATCTTTAGCACTTTCTGGTGGCACCAGTTGATTTGAAAGAAAAAAAATATTTGGTGAACAACCCCTTTAATGAACCAGGCTGCTCCGGATGAACAACAACAGGTTACTCTTCTAACTTACGGTGACTTAATTTACTTTTTGCTGAGTTTAGAAACTAAAGCCGTCCAAGCAGAATCGTCAGCATTTAAAGCGGAATGCAAAGTTTCCAAAAGTTTCAAAAACTTTTTTTTTTTTTTTTAATTTACCATCTTGTTCTCTGTGACAAGCCATTGGGTGTCAGTTTAGTCTGATGGTGTGAATGGTTGCTGAGGGCCTGTTACATTTTAGGCCGGTTATTATACGTCTACGCTCGGCAATTGCCTTTTTTTTCAAAAAAAAATATTGAAACCTGTTGTTCAATTTTTATGAAATAACCATAAAAAACGCAATTATGAACCCCAGAGAGCGGCAATAAGAGCGAGGCAGACAGGTGTAATATTCCGCTGCCGCAGACGATGGCTGGGAGGGAAAATGATAGAGAAGGTGAAATCGTTTCTTCCGTTTCCCTCCTTAGCTGGGAGACAAGTAATGCGCTGTATCTCTGCGTCACGCGCTTAATATCTATTTCGCTAATGTAATATTTTCTTGGTAGATTTGCATGTTTTGGATCATTACTCACTCTTTATATCCCTGAACGCTGGATCTTTGCTTCATTTGCATTTTTGTTTTCGGCAACAAGCAAATATAATGTACTGTCGGAGATACAGACTCCCACTTAAAGGGAGGCTCCGTCTCTGGGGCGTTCGGCTCACTTCTTCTAGACGGAGTTTTCTTATGTCCTATTTACTCCTTTTCAGCATTATATTTGATTAAAATCTTTTTTTTTTTCCTCGATAATATTCAAGAAATAACTGGGAGGGGGAAAAAGCGGCTAAAAAGTGGGCGTGGCTGGTGTAGTAGTTGCGACAGCATAGCCACGCCTTTTATTAAAAATTTTCAAACATTGATCATTTCTAGATACAATCTTCTATAGATAATAGTCGTGGTACACTTGTGGTTGCATAAAGCTAACCATGGAAAGTCCAAGGGTCAGCAAGCTGATGGTTGCCCCTTCAGTGTACCATCAGATTCAGTCTTCCATAATATATAGGGGGAGATTTATCAAACATGGTGTAAAGTGAAACTGGCTCCAGATTCCATCAGATTCCACTTTTCATTCCTCACAGACTCTTTGAAAAATGAAAGGTGGAATCTGATTGGTTGCTAGGGGCAACTGGGCCAGTTCTCCTTTTACACCAGTTTTATAAATCTCCCCAATAGTCCCCAAAGTCCCCACACGGCCACGCCTTTTATTCAAAATTTTCAGACAATAATTTATAGATACAATCTTCTAGAAATAATAGTCCTGGTACACTTGTGGTTGCAAAAAGCTAACCATGGTCTGATGGGCTGATGGTTGCCCTTTTAGTGTACTACAAGATTCAGTTTTTCCTTCTCTTTATGAAGATAGTTTAGGTTTATCTAGGGTCAGCATCACTATCAGGTACACTCCTACTGATGGTATTGAGCAGTGGTCCACAAACTCTCCCCTTGAAGGCCATAGACCCCTAAGGCTATATGATGGAGGGACCGCTCTACAAATGGAGGCAATAGAGATATTTCCATGGAATTCTCCAAATGAGATTTTTAATGGTGGACCCAGGTTGAGTATTTGCCCCAATGCCTCCTAGGTGGTGACATATGGTCGTCCCGAGAGGGTTCCCAACAATTGTGATGGAATTGCGCTTGTAGAACAGGAGACGTATGGCGCCTTTAAAGATCATTGAACATTAAACATGCAAATAAACAGCTGAGAGATATTTTCATTTCCTGTTCTACCTGAGGAGCGTGCTGGCACTCGGACCCCAGGGAGAAGCGGGAGATCCATCCATCTGTGGCTGTCTCCTCTTTTCCTCCTCATTGCCTTCTCTAGAGTTTCAAGACTAAAATCCAAACAGGTGGGGGCTTTAAGTTTTAAATGTTGCGACTCCCAGCGGTCTGACTAGCGAGCATATGCCGGGGAACGGGGAGCCGCCATATTACAGGGTACATTATAATTACTCTCCTGTCTCACCAATAATAAGGCCGCCATAGACATCAGATGCTGAATACTGACGTATATAGTGCCTGGCTATCTGTGGGGACTAGATGTTATGGAATCTATAGGTTACATAGAAACATGGAAGATTGTCAGCAGAAAAAGACCACTTGGTCCATCTAGTCTGCCCTATTAGTATTCTCTTATTATGTTATTATAGATATATGTTTATCCCAGGCAAGTTTAAATTCTGAGATAGATAGATAGATAGATAGATAGATAGATAGATAGATAGATAGGAGATAGATAGATAGATAGATAGATAGGAGATAGATAGATAGATAGATAGATAGATAGATAGATAGATAGATAGATAGAATATAGATAGATAGATAGATAGATAGATAGATAGATAGATAGATAGGAGATAGATAGATAGGAGGTAGATAGATAGATAGATAGATAGATAGATAGATAGATAGATAGAATATAGATAGATAGATAGATAGATAGAAGATAGATAGATAGACAGATAGATAGATAGAAGATAGATAGAATATAGATAGATAGATAGATAGATAGATAGATAGATAGATAGATAGATAGATAGGAGATAGATAGAATATAGATAGATAGATAGATGGATAGATAGATAGATAGATAGATAGATAGATAGATAGATAGATAGGAGGTAGATAGATAGATAGATAGATAGATAGGAGATAGATAGGAGATAGATAGATAGATAGATAGATAGATAGATAATAGGATAATAGATAGATAGATAGATAGATAGATAGATAGATAGATAGATAGATAGGAGATAGATAGGAGATAGATAGATAGATAGATAGATAATAGATAGAGAGAGAGATAGATAGATAGATAGATAGATAGATAGATAGATAGATAGATAGATAGATAGGAGATAGATAGATAGATAGATAGATAGATAGGAGATAGATAGATAGATAGATAGATAGATAGAAGATAGATAGATAGATAGATAGATAGATAGATAGGAGATAGATAGATAGATAGATAGATAGATAGATAGATAGATAGGAGATAGATAGATAGATAGATAGATAGATAGATAGAAGATAGATAGATAGATAGACAGATAGATAGAAGATAGATAGAATATAGATAGATAGATAGATAGATAGATAGATAGATAGATAGATAGATAGGAGATAGATAGAATATAGATAGATAGATAGATAGATAGATAGATAGGAGGTAGATAGATAGATAGATAGATAGATAGGAGATAGATAGAATATAGATAGATAGATAGATAGGAGATAGATAGATAGATAGATAGATAGATAGATAGATAGATAGATAGATAGGAGATAGATAGATAGATAGATAGATAGATAGATAGGAGATAGATAGATAGATAATAGATAGATAGATAGATGATAGATAATAGATAGATAGATAGATAGGAGATAGATAGATAGATAGATAGATAGATAGATAGATAGATAGATAGATAGATAGAAGATAGATAGAATATAGATAGATAGATAGATAGATAGATAGATAGATAGATAGATAGATAGATAGGAGATAGATAGAATATAGATAGATAGATAGATAGATAGATAGAAGGTAGATAGATAGATAGATAGATAGATAGATAGATAGATAGATAGATAGGAGATAGATAGAATATAGATAGATAGATAGATAGATAGATAGATAGATAGATAGATAGGAGATAGATAGATAGATAGATAGATAGATAGATAGATAGATAGATAGGAGATAGATAGATAGATAGATAGATAGATAGATAGATAGATAGGAGATAGATAGATAGATAGATAGATAGATAGATAGATAGATAGATAGGAGATGGATGGATGGATAGATAGATAGATAGATAGATAGATAGATAGATAAAAATGTGAAACCAAGGTAATCACTCTATACACTATAAGGACTATCAAAAAAGTTCTCTCTACTATCAGAACTATACTTGCTGACTATATACTACAAAGACTATCTATAAGGACTATGTAAGGAGGTCTCTACTGTCAGGACTATGGTCACTATATGCTATAGGGACTATCTAAGGGGGGTCTCTACTATCAGGACAATGTTTGGTGACTATTACTAATACTAATACTAAGGACTATCTAAGGACTATGTTGGTTGACAATATACTATCGGGGCTTTTTAAGAGGGTCTCTACTATCAGGACTATGGTGACGATATATTATAGGGGCTATCTAAGGGGGTCTCTACTATCAGGACTATGGTCACTATATGCTACAAGGACTATATAAGGGAGGAGTCTACTATCAGGACAATGTTTGGTGATTAATACTATAAGGACTATCTTAGGGGGCCCTACTATCAGGTTGATATTTGGTGACTATATACTATAGGGGCTATCTAAGGAAGGCCTCTACTATAAGGACTATGTTTGGTGACTACTACAGGGACTATGTAAGGGATGCCTCTACTATCAGGACTATGGTGACTGTATACTATAGGGACTACCTAAGGGGGGGGTCTCTACTATCAGGACTATGTTTGGTGACTGTATACTATAGAAATTACCTATATTTACTCCTTTTTTTTTGATGGGTGATGGGGTTTATCTCTGGGATGGTGCAACTCTTTAAGTGAACAGGGTCTGGATGCTTAAAGGGATGTAATATTGTGTTAGTGATGATAATATCATATATTTATATTGTGATTAAACATTCTAACAGATTCCTTCACACTACAGAGCTCACATATGGCACCTAACTGTGACTAGCAGTCTTTCCGCCCATGTTCTCATTTTACAGCCGCCGAAAAACAGTTAATATAAAACCTCCAAATTTCAGGCTAAAGAGGTGGTGTACTCAGGTAAGCGCCATACTCCTTATAGTGGCTGTACCTGGTATTGCAGCTTGTTCTAGGACTGAGCTGTAATACCAGGAACAGCCACTGCAAAATGTATGGCGCTGTGCCTAATAAATAATGAAGGGGACGCAGTGATCTGTGGACCCCCGCCGATCTGGTACAAAGAAGTGAGACCACAGACAGGTCATCAATTTGCAGAAACCCCTGTAATGCCGTAGTTTTTTATGTGTTAGTGTCTCTTTAAATATAGCCAGAAGCGCTGCCCGTCCTTGAGCACAAGAAAAAACCTGAAGCAGGATGCAACGGCGTTCATTAAGGCAGTAAAATCCTTTCACGTACAGCAGATGCATTTATCTATTCTGGCATTCCAGGTGAGAATAAGTGATATAAATAGACAGATGTAGCAGTGCTGAGTTTGTCATTCCGCGCCATTCATCACGATTTAACAATGCGGCGCTCCCCAGGACCGTACGATAAAATCTGCTTCATTATCTTAGCTCAGTTGTCATGGTACAACCGCAATCGCATTGTGATAGCTGCGCCATGGTAAATATAGCTCTGCGCGGTTGTAGCAGAGCTAAGTGCGTTTTTGGGAGAAATCGATTGTGCCTCCTATCAAGTCTTAGGCAGTCAATATACCTGCAGTCAGTCTACAGACTGCGTATTGAGCGGTAACCTTGAGTCGTGCCAAATGACAAACTTAGCTCTGCTACATCTGACAGACTATTTCTTGCTTTATGAAGTGGGATCATCTGTCTCCCCGTGGAATATATTCTGAATTCGGATGGCTGCCTCCCCTCCCCCCTCTGTGTACTTACACTCTTCTCGGAGCCAAAACAAACCCAAAATGTGAACGTTCTAGGCGTGAGAAATCTGTAATTCAGCGCGATGACAAGTCTATGGGGGCGCCGGCAATTATCTGTTATTAGGGAGGAATGCAGTCACGTGATGCATCTGCTTATGGGAGGTGATGCGTAACTACAACTCGCAGCAAGCCGTCCACTCTCAGAGCATGCTGGGGGTTGTAGTTTCGGAATAGCTGCAGAGCCCCAGGTCTATGATGCAGCTTTGCTGATGAATGTGATCCGAGCTGCATTGGCACCACTGGATAATAGTTGCAGTAGTCTACACACTATTTAGTTAAAGCTTAAGGCCATGTGAAATATCACATTGTAAGTCTATATTCACACTACGCAGTTTTTTAGGTGTTTTCGAGGTGTTAATCGGTCGTTTTACACCTCGAAATTGCACGTTCATTCGTTTTTTTTTCCATTGAATTACATTGACGTCAGCGAGGCAAACAGCGCACGGTTGTTATGTTTTGTTTTACCTATGGAGCAGGTTCGACTTGCTTGCACTAGCCCGCTGACCCGGACAGGTGGAGGATAACAGAGCCACGATAACATACCGGATAACCGGGAAGATGCACCATTGTAGACAAGTTAAACGTAATCAACTTACTCCTATCCCTCTTCATTTCATTACATTTAAAGGGGTTGTTCACTAAAATATATATATATATATATATATATATATATATATATATATGTATTTAATATTTAAAAAATCTCAAGTCTTCCAGTACTTAGCAGCTTCTGTATGTTCTGCAGAAAGTGCTCTCTGCTGCCACCTCTGTCCATGTCAGGAACTGTCCAGAACAGTAGCAAATCCTCATAGAAAGCTTCTCCTTTTCTGGATAGTTCCTGACATGGACAGAGGTGGCAGCAGAGAGCACTGTGTCAGACTGGAAAGAATACACCACTTCATGCAGGATAAACAGCAGATGATAAGTACTGGAAGACTTCATATTTTTAATAGACGTAAATGACAAATCTCTGGAACTTTCTGGCAGCAGTTGATTGGAAAGGGAAAAAAAAGCGCAGTGTGAACCCCTCAGCCTGAGACCGTAACGCGTTGGATATTTTTGTGGTATCCCACCACAGGTGTTCTGTCTCTTGTACACCTGTCGCAAAAGCTCCTTACTCCAGGTTAAGTGGTGATGTAGCACACTAGATGTCAGTATTTTGTATGTATGCTCTTATGTGTTGCACAGCTGAAGTTAGCAAAGGGTTATTGTTTTATGTTATACAACGTGCTTTTGCTGACCTATAGGAGATGCTCTTTACTTCTAGCCTATCATTCTTCTTCTTTCTTTTACACACATTCCTTTCCCCCACTCACAGGGTACCTTACTTTGCCCCTGTAGGAAGTTACTTGGTGGAAGGAGGTGTAGCGTTGGTTCTAATGCGAGGACACACAGAGCTTGATGTCCCAGTTGTAGCCAAGCCAGGGCCTGGCTCTGTCAGGACCCTTGTCCGGGACAAGTCAGTTCAGTGCAGTGCAGTTGAGTCTAAGACACATGTGTATGCAGATGCAACTAGAGACACTTCTCTCTTTTAGTATTCCTACTATATCTACTATGCAGTGCTAGACACTACAGAGGGAGAAGAATCCGGAAACATCCTAGCCCATGCTGTGAACCAGTCTAAAAAGTGCAGGGCAGTATCCTGATACACAAGAGGAACTAGCCTGGATAGGACAAAGCTACCAGAGGGTCTACGTATCCTATCTCGCAGGTAACCGGGAAAGCTCGGAAACTTAGCTTCACCCAGATAACCAAGGCTGGGGCTTGTATAAGCCTATTAGGATGAGTCCCCCGACACTGTAGGGCAGATGGTGGTCAGACTATAGTTTATACACGGGTAAAGTAAACTTCTCTCACTCAAGTATTCTCTCAGAGTACATTACTCTCCTCTACACTGTTCTACTTTACTCTCAACTCTTCAAGCACTGCGACAACTACCTCTACTCTACTCCTTCAAGTATCTCCTCAGCACAAATTAGTTCAAGCACTAAAGTCTGTGTGAAGATCTATCTATTTGCTGCAAAAGTGTTTATACTATTCAGAGACTGTACAGTAAAGCTGTTATATTTTATATCACTGGGACTCGGTCTGCTTTGCATCAGCACCAGCACTTATACACATCCGTTATACACCTTGGGTTATTTTTCCCCTTTCTGTGGGTGGCGGTACCGATAGTCCGGGTGGATCACTTGCCACTCAGGACTACTGTGACAAGAGCCCAAGGAACCCACTAGAACCCGGCAGGTCACCGACCATTTCTGGGGAATACAGTCAGCCACAATACAAAGCAGGTACCAACATCCCACCTGTGTGCTGGACTAGCACTGGCGTCACCACACATACATCTTTGGCTGAGCTGTACAACCACCTGTCCTAACATCATCGGGTAGATCACCACATTTTATCATCCCGGTACTGGAGATAAAGGATTACATTTTACTTTTCCACATCCCTGGACCATCTCTGATTTTTTTTTTCCGGCTATAAAAATACTTGAATATTGTAAAGGCCGGATTTGCATAAAATGCTCAGAAATGGCCATAAAATACACCAAGAAAAAAAGACACTGAAAGAGCTCAGTAAAATACAAAATTTGCATAAAAATTTTCCAGAATGCATAAATTAAAAAAATCTGTGGCTCGTCTTACATTTAAATACAGGAAGAGGAGGGGGTCCTGAGGGTCCTGACTTTTGGTGTGTTAAGTTTGAATAATTCAAAGCAACTCTGTACTCACAATCTGACCCCCCCAAACCACTTGTACCTTCAGATAGCTGCTTTTAATCCAAGATCTGTCCTGGTGTCCGTTCGGCAGGGGATGCAGTTATTCTCCTGAAAACAACTTTTAATCTTGCAGCCCCGTGCCCAACGGCCGGGGCTTACATTTGTATATGTATTAGGCTGGCACCACCTCTCCGTCCTTCCTCCGCACCCTCCTCATCATTAGGAATGCTCCAGGCAGATTGCTTCCTATTCCCCACCTGTGTGTATAATGAACATGGGCTGGATCGTTAATACACCTCTGCAAAGCTCAAACAGTAGTAAATGTTCCTGGATCATTCCTAATGATGAGGAGGGTGGGGAGGAAGAACAGAGAGGTGTTTGGGCACGGGGGCTGCAAGATTAAAAGTTGTTTTTAGGAGAATAACTGCATCACCTGCCGAACGGACCCCAGGGCAGATCTTGGATTAAAAGCAGCTATTCGAAGGTACAAGTGATTCGGGGGGACAGATTGTGGGTACAGAGTCGCTTTAAAGGGGTAGTTCAGCAAAAAAAAAAAAATATATATATAAATATATATATAAATATATACAGTGGTGCCTTGGATTACGAGCATAATTCGTTCCGGGACCGTGCTTGTAATCCAAATCCACTCTTATACCAAAGCAAATTTTCCCATAAGAAATCATTGAAATGTAGACAATTGGTTCCACACCCCAAAAATCATTTTATAATCATTATAGAAGCAGTGTGTATAGCTGAGTGTGAGTGCAAGCACATTATAGCAGCAGTGTGTATAGCTGAGTGTGAGTGCAAGCACATTATAGCAGGAATGGAGAGGATGGGAAACACAAGGACTGATAGAGACTGCAGGGAGCATGAAGGAATGAGCAGGGCAGATTTGGACACAGTATAGCAGCACTCTCTGTCCGGGGAGAGAGGGGTTAAAGCTATAAAGAGATTACCCCCACAGTCCTGTCCCCTGATGCAAGCCCCAGCCTGAAGTGGATCTGCTATAAATTTGTAAGGTGAGAGAGACTTCCTGGGTCAGAGTACTGTGCTGCAGACCCCGCTATGCAGGCCATGCCCCTCCCCCACTCACGCTCCCACCCAATACCAGGAGCTCTTAAACCAAAGCAATGTTCTTAAACCAAGTCACAATTTTGAAAAACTGTGAGCTCTTCTTGCAAAACGCTCTTAAACCAAGTTACTCTTAAACCAAGGTACCACTGTATATATATATAAAATGCATCTGGTGCTTAAAAAATGCCAGAGATTTGTAATTTACAGTAATCTTCAGTCTTCTAGTACTTATCAGCTACTGTATGTCCTGCAGGAAGGGGTGTATTCTTTCCAGTCTGGAGGTTAAGAGAGGTTTTTTATGAAGATTTGCTGCTGCTCTGGACCGTTCTTGACATGGACAGAGGTGGCAGCAGAGAGCACTGTATCTGACTGGAAAGAGTACAACACTTCTTGCAGGACCTACAGCAACTGATAAGTACTGAAAGATGTGAGATTTTTTTTAAATATAAGTAAATTACAAATCTCTGAAACTTTCTCGCATCAGTTAATTTGAAAGATTTTTTTTTTTTTTACTACCCCTTTAAACAGAGTGTTCAGACCCAGACTGTTCATTAGGGGGAACGAGTTAGGAGAGAAGGGCAGGTGAGCGCTTCTTCCACATATCCGAACTTTTTAAAAATGACACATTTAAAGTGCACATTTAAATTAACTAAAAAAAATGTACCAGATTTTGGTGCACATTTTTGGCATTAAACTGAGCTGACTTATAGACTAAATATCAAACGGCCTGCAAACATGTTGCGCACCTGTAGACTGTCTAGTCTAAGTTTACTCTGACAACTGTGTGAGCACGGCCTATTGCAGGTCTCCTGCTGGATTATCTGAGTCTCTGGATTACCAATTTATTAGATGAAGGGGATTTTAATCTTCTTTTTTAAAAATCCTACCCATGGATCATACCCTTAATAAATATATATATATATATATATATATATATATATATATATATATATATACAGGGTGGTCGAAAAGTAGGTGGACAGTATGTGTAATAGGGTCATGGGAGATTTATCAAACATGGTGTAAAGTGAAACTGGCTCAGTCGCCCCTAGCAACCAATCAGATTCCACCTTTCATTTTCCAAAGAGTCTGTGAGGAATGAAAGGTGGAATCTGATTGGTTGCTAGGGGCAACTGAGCCAGTTTCACTTTACACCTACTTCAAAATAAATATATATATATATATATATATATACTGTATATGTTCTGATTCTCCCATCTCGTGTCTCGTCTCCGCCGTTGTACTTCTGCTGCTGCTGGGCTCCTATTAATACCAGTGATATACTGTATGTGGGGGCTGCGGAGGTGATGATTATGTGCTGCTCCCTGGGTCCATGTATGTCCTGGCACATGTATTCCCCCCGGCTCTTGTGTTGAATCAGAGAAAACCTACATATACACTTGTTCCTAATCCCGCGGTGATGCAGACATCAGCCGAGCCGGCGGATCACAAAGGCCGAGGCAGGATTATTACCACCACAACACATGGTGGATGGGCGAGCAGGATACACGTGTTCTGGAACTAGATACGTGTGTGATACATCTATCAGTTACATAATACTTGTAAAGAAAAAGGGTGATACACTGGTCCTTTACATGTATGACACTTGTATCACACCTCCATGGCTTCCATCCAAACCAATGGGAGGAGTAAGAAGCTCCGAATACAAAAATCTTTCAAATCATCCCAGCAAGTGCCAATGTAATTTACTTCTATTAAAAAAATCTCAAGTCTTCCAGTACTTATCAGCTGCTGTATGTCCTGCAGGAAGTGGTGTATTCTTTCCAGTCTGACTCAGTGCTCTCTGCTGCCACCTCTGTCCATGTCAGGGACTGTCCAGAGAAGTAGCAAATCCCCATGGAGATCCTATCCTGCTCTCTAGACTGGAAATAATACATCAATTCCTGCAGGACATACAGCAGCTGATAAGTACTGGAAAACTTGAGATTTTGCAATGGAAGAAATTTACATATCTATATAACTTTCTGGCACCAGTTGAATCGAAAGAAAAAAAATTTTTTTTTGTGAACTACCTCTTTATTCTTGCATTGGCCTCAAAGGTGCTAGATCAGCACTTGTAGAGTCACTTAAAGGGAATGATCATCTTTCAGTACGTACACGTGTAAAAACATTAGTGATAGCTATTCACATTGTTTGTACTGGCGGGATACTGCATTACAGGGAATGGGAAGTATACTGCACAAACCCAGCGTCACCATTATAAACCATGTACAGAGACAAGGCACATTTGTTTTATAGCAGTGGGAACTCTGAATGCAGAAGACAAAGCTCAGAAAGTATAAAAAAAGTTACATGAAAAACTGTTCCTGCAGCCACCTCTAGGGGCAATGTAGCAACTCTCTGTATACTGTACCCTAAAGCCAATAGTAAAGCAGTATGGAGTACACTGCCCCTAGTGGTGGGAGGTCTTTATTCTGTAAAGGTATTAAACCTTGCCCATCTATTTAGCTGCCCATGCACCTTTAGGCTATGTTCACACAATGGTCTTTTTTTGTAAAATAACGGCTGTTTTTGTTGGTTAAATCAACGTCCATTCTTGCCGGTTAAAACAATGGGCATTGTTTTCTAATATCGATCTCTTCCATTGCTTTGAATGCAAACAGAGGCCATTTGTACACACAATGCAATGAACAATGGCCCTTGTTAGCCGGAGCCGCTAAAATAATGAACGCGTTAATTTTTTTCCCGCCTGTTGTTTTTGGTTGTTTACTATAAAAGTCAATGGAATTTTATTACAGGACACACCCAAAGGGACAGCAGTTAATATTGATCTAAAATAATGTTCCTAAGACTGATATTGGATATAGGAACATGCCAAGTAACGGCCGTTGTTCTTACAACATGTGAACATAGCCTTAAGGTATCACTGTCGTTTATTTATTTATTTTATTTTTTTCCAGAAAACAATTGTACAGGCGATTTTAAGAAACTTTGTAATGGGTTTATTAGCTGAAAATGCATTTTTATCATGAAAAAGCAGTTTGAAACTCTCCCCCCTGTCTTCATTGTTTTAAATGGAGAGGGGAGGGGTGGAGGGAGATGATGCACTAAAACAGGACAACAAAGAGTTAATTTACAGCTACATCACCGGGCTATCTCCTCTGAAGTCAGCACTGACCTCTCTGACATTTGAATACCGGCTTTCACACAGCTCCCACTGTGTAATCCTTTGTTCTCTGCTGCCAACTAATCTCCCTCCTCCCTCCTCCTCTCTCCATAGGTTACACAGGGCCCGACTGATGTAAGAGAGTCGAGATTTCCTGATAATGAGCAGTGAATGAGAGGAGGGGGGGACCTGGGGAAAAGCTTTTTGAATGCAGATAATGGCATATTTGCCTAATAAACCCAGTTACAAAGTTTCTTAAAATCGCCTGGACTATTGATTTCTGCAAAAAAACAACAACGACAGTGACACTTTAAACTGAAATCTATGCAACCTATGAGCTAGCACAGTTATTTTCCTTAATTGACCAATTTTTGGCATCAATTATAATACACCTGCTTGGCCATAGCACACTTAAAAAAATGCACAAGAAAAAATAAATAAATAATAATAGAAAAATGTGTGCAAAACAGTAGATGTGGAAGTGTATGAGAATCACTGAGCTCCGGCCTCTATGAAGATTTATTACAATATTAATCAGTGCAGAACGTTGGATCTATTTAGATTAAAAAGGAGATGTTTCTCGGGGATGGACGGACGTTCATTGCCATCTGAGGAATATGCTCAAAATCTTCTTTGCTCGGTCTTGGAGGAGGGTAATGATGAGGATTCATATTCTTTTATTAATATTGTTATTATTGTAACATAACTTTGTTTCTGACCGAATTTCTATGAATGTTATTCAGTCCGGCCGTTGTACATGAGGCCACTCGGTATGTCGTGTGCGCTTTTCACTAATCAGAGAAGATAATCCGCAAATCAATCTGCCCATAAGCTGACAAATAGCCTTTCCGGGGGACCGCACATGGATGGTAGATGGTGGTGCACTGACTGTACTACTACTGTACTGTATATGTACTCCAGCAGTCTTATACAGTACAGGATGGGAGATGGTGGTGCACTGACTGTACTACTACTGTACTGTATATGAACTCCAGCAGTCTTATACAGTACTGTACAGGATGGGAGATGGTGGTGCACTGACTGTACTACTACTGTACTGTATATGTACTCCAACAGTCTTATACAGTACAGGATGGGAGATGGTGGTGCACTGACTGTACTACTACTGTACTGTATATGAACTCCAGCAGTCTTATACAGTACTGTACAGGATGGGAGATGGAGGTGTACTGACTGTACTACTACTGTACTGTATACACACTCCAGCAGTCTTATACAGTACAGGATGGGAGATGGTGGTGCACTGACTGTACTACTACTGTACTGTATATGCACTCCAGCAGTCTTATACAGTACAGGATGGGAGATGGTGGTGCACTGACTGTACTACTACTGTACTGTATATGCACTCCAGCAGTCTTATACAGTACAGGATGGGAGATGGAGGTGTACTGACTGTACTACTACTGTACTGTATACACACTCCAGCAATCTTATACAGTACAGGATGGGAGATGGTGGTGTACTGACTGTACTACCACTGTACTGTATATGTACTCCAGCAGTCTTATACAGCACTGTACTGTATGTGAAGCCTCACCAGTGCTAACCTCACCAGGTACAACCCACCATCGACGCTCAGATAAACGTTTGGATATCGAGCAAATTTCGAGTTGCGAACGTTACTTCTGGGTAATACGGAATAGTTTACATTGAGAAACGTTTGAACACGAAGGTATTACTGTAATACAAAAACACTAGGGTGGGATTCCTTCCAATCTATGTGATGTGGGTTCGGCTCCCATTGTCCCCCACTTGCTGGTACAGATGACTGATCACTCAGTGTGCACAGGGACTGGTGAAGATGGGAGGCTCGCTGGCCACGGCGTAATGACGGCCTGACCTCCGGGGCTCACGGTTTAATTCCAGATTAATAATGTAGTCGTCTTCTAATGACTTTCCTGCCGGCTACAGGTTCATTTCTTCTTGATTAAGCTGTGATTATTAGGATATTAGGAAACTTGTAACAAATTACAAAATTAATAGTTTAGTCCTTGGTGATATACGGTAGTTTGGTAAAATGTGTTATTAGACGGAGAGTAAAGGGAGGGGCAGGAAACCTGGAAGCTTGATCTTTTCTTTCTATTCATCCATTCCCTTTTAGAGCTATGTTCATACGTGTTTGTTTGTTTTTTTTTTTAAAAAGGGCTCCCGGACGGACAACCCCTTTAATCTAACCTTCTTACCTTTTGTATTCGTACACGTAAGAGATCGCGGGAGGTCTGACCTCCGTACTCTCAATCGGCAATCTCGGTAATGGTCCATGACTCCTTTGTTTTGAATAGCCCTGCTGCTACGTCACATGACCCACAGCTCTATTCATTCCCATGGAGCCATTGGAAAGAGGCGAGCGCTGTAATCTGCTTGTTCCGACTGCTCCATAGGAATGAATGGAGCTATGGGTCACATGCTGTACCTGCGGCTCTGTTAAAAACAAAGGAACCATAGGCCGATATGGAGATCAGTGGGGGGTACAGAAGTAGCACCTCCCGTGATCTCTTACTTGTGGATAGGGGACAAGTTATTATATCTTGGAATACCCCTTAAAAGTTAGTGACACTTCATGTATGAGGGCTTACCTCCTTTCTCTCACCACATTCATTGCTCACCTCCTACTTCTTGAGCTCTTCACTAAACTCCAGGTTTACCTCCTTCTTGGGTTGTTCATCAGCTCAAGGCGTATCTGCTACTTCTCGGGTTTCCCACAAAATTTGGTTTACTTGATCTACTAAATTACCGATTATTTTTTAGTTTAGTTTAATTCTTCGTTTTACTTATAGCTTATCTGCTATTTCTTGGGTTCCTCACTAAGCTCAAGATTTACCTCTTCTTGGTTGATTCTCTAACCTTAAGGCTTACCTCCGACCTATTGTGTTCTTCACTAAACTCAAGACCCAGATGTTAGTACTTACTAACCTTAAAGCTTGCCTCTTACTTCTTGGGTTGCTCACTATTCTCAAGGCTTACCTCTCACTTCTTGGGTTCCTCACTATACTCAAGGCTTTCCTCCTACATCTTGGGTTCCTCACTATTCTTAAGGCTTGCCTCCTACTTCTTGGTTTCCTCACTATTCTCAAGGCTTGTCTCCTACTTCTTGGGTTCTTCACTATTCTCAAGGTTTGCCTCCTACTTCTTGGGTTCCTCACTATTCTCAAGGCTTGCCTCTTACTTCTTGGGTTGCTCACTATTCTCAATGCTTACCTCTTCTTGGGTTCCTCACTATTCTCGAGGCTTGCCTCCTACTTCTTGGGTTCCTCACTATTCTCAAGGCTTGCCTCCTACTTCTTGGGTTCCTCACTATTCTCGAGGCTTGCCTCTTTCTTCTTGGGTTCCTCACTATTCTCAAGGCTTACCTCCTTAAGGCTTAACCTTACATATTCAGTTCTTCTCCAAACCTTGGGTTCTGCATGAAACTAAAGGTGCAACTGGAAGTTCTGAGTTCTTCACTAAACTCAAGGTTCACCTGCAACTTTACTAAACTCCAGGCGTAAATCCTTCTTCTCAGGTTCTTCACCCACCTCAAAACATTCCTCCTGCTCCTTGGGTTCTTCACTATGGCCAATGCTTATTTCCTATTTCTTGGTTCCTAAATTCAAGGTTCAACCCAACATTGTGATTTCTAAGCCCATCTTCATTGGTTGCTTGCTACTAGATACCGAACAGCCATTTTTTCGGAGATGTTTTTGACTGGCCTGACCTTTGTTTCCCTCCTTGTGCCCTAAACAAAGAGACCCTTCCTAATTTAATGATAGACCTTAATTGCTTTCTCCCCAGCATCCTCTCTAGAACATCTTACCTCCTGTATCTGCTATCAGAACCGTAATTGCTACAGTCCCAGTGGAAAGTCTCTTGTGGTTTGGGGGGAAATTGTTAATTGCTTCAACTAAAGATATTGGTGCAATTGTTGTCTTGTTCATAAAATAAATGAATAAATTATCTCCGTAACAGAAAAAAAAACAACAAATACAAACAACAATTCAAGACAACTGGATTATGTGACTGTAATGGAATTAAGTCACGCTCTCATACACAGCAAGTTGCAGAGTTCTTAAAAAAATGGATTTCTCTCCTGCGTGCATAATTACTGTAGAAATGATGTCATTGTTATTATTTATTTAGGGCATATTACATTCTACACGGATGCACAATGGGATGATAAATAAAACATCAGGCACAACAAAGTCAGGCTGCTGCTAGGAGTCTCCAATAAGATGCAGACGGGTTTGAATCTGCTCCAACATGGCTGCAAACAGATCCGGATTTCTGGCCGACTTCCGTCCAACCATTAGTGATGTCATCACTTGATTAGCTGTTATGACTGACAAAGGAGGCACAGTCCTTCGAGGAAACTGATCTGCAGGTGTTCAGTTTCTCTGCAGCACTCCCAGAGGAGAAAAAAAGTATTACATGCTGCAATGTGTGACAGACTGATAGGTCCTCCAGAGTTATAAGTGCTTCTTGTTGTTTTTTTTTCAGCCGCTCTCAACAAGAGATAAGAGTCCTTAATGGGGCACCCTCCTCTATTTGCTTCAAATTCACATATATATATATATATATATATATATATATATATATATATATACGCATATATATATATATATATATATATATATCCTTTAAGTTCTCATACAACATCTATAACAGGGCCCCAACCTTCCTTTTGTCATTTAAAATATTAGTGTCTTTTAATGTGGCAGAGATGGGTATACTTGTGATTTTTTCTTTCTTTCTATTAAAAGTTATATAGAGTTTCAATTTACTTCTATTTTAAAATCTCAAGTCTTCCAGTACTTATCAACTGTTATATGTCCTGCAGGAAGTGGTGTATTCTCTCCAGTGTGACACAGTGTTCTCTGCTGCCACCTCTGTCCATGTTAGGAACTGTCCAGAGGTTCTGCTACTGCTCTGGACAGTTCCTGACATGGACAGAGGTGGCAGCAGAGAGCATTGTGTCATACTGGAGAGAATACACCACTTCATGCAGGACATACAGCAGCTCATAAGTACTGGAAGGCTTGAGATATGTAAAATAGAAGTTAATTTCAAACCTTAGGCCCCAACGCTTGGCTCAGTTGCTAGTTCTGTACACTGTATAGTGATGTCCCTGACATTGCTCATGCAGCATAGCAGTAATAGTCACTGAAATAAGAAATTCTTCTCCTGAGAGGACATACCCTTTAAGTATATGAAAACTGTTTTGCCCTCTTTTATCCTCCTCGAGCAATGGTAGTCGGCCTTCGCGGACCTTGTGTTTGTTGAGTAGTCTACAGGACCTGTAATAGTAATACAGATTGCTAAGATTGCAGTTCTATTTCTGGTAGCCCCATCCCTCCTACTCCTGACTGAACATGATGGGGGACAGTTATCAAACATGGTGTAAAGTGAAACTGGCCCAGTTGCCCCTAGCAACCAACCAGATTCCACCTTTCATTTTCCAAAGAGCCTGTGAGGAATGAATGGTGGAATCTGATTGGTTGCTAGGGGCAACTGCGCCAGTTTCACTTTACACCATGTTTGATGAATCTCCACCCTTATTCCTGACAGTGGGACGGAGCTACTGAGCATGTGTGACCACTAGCACTGAAAACATTAGGTGGACATTGTGAGAGGGAATCATAAAAACAACAGGGGGCGCTATTACATTTACATTTAACAGAAATATTACCACACAGGAGGATTTTTATAGGATTTCAGTTGTGACCTAACAGTGACATGTAATGCTGAACCCCCTTTAAGAAACCATAGCGGAGAAATACAGTAACGTGCCCAGCGCCCCGGAATGTAATTGTGCCAGGATGAGCTTTGTAATGTGTAATTTCATTTCACAAAAATGACTCTGAACATCTGATTTTTCTATTTGTGTTATTTCCGAAGCCATTTTGTAAAGCAAAGGTAAAGTACTAGACGTGTTTATCGACTGGAAGGGAATCCGTGTTTGTACTTTATCGTCTAGGTGATATATGCGTGAGGAATCAATGGCGATGTGGCAGGTAATTATGCAAAATAGGCCTAATTAGCTCATTAATATGTATGCACACAAGACGCTCCGGCTCTATAGGTAATTTATAGGTGAGTTACTTGTGTTAACTATTAGGGATCCTAGGAAAGTCGTACGGCTCAGGATACTGGAGAGCTAAAATGGCCTGTGGGATTTCATCAGACCTGCGTCCTGTCCTGTACAGCGGCCATTACTGTGCTACTTATAGAGTGCAGCTCGAGATGGAGAATAAGAGGGTTTTACATTAGTCACATAGAGGACGAAATGCTTAAAAGGTGTATATAAATTTCTGTACTGATTCATAACTGTATCCACTAGTGTCCCCCAGAGCTGCACTCTTTATTCTGCTGGTGGGGTAACTGTGTACATACATTAAATTACTTATCCTGTACTGATCCTGACTTACATCCTGTATCATACTCCACAGCTGCACTCACTGTTCTGCTGGTGAGATCACTGTGTACATACATTACATTACTTATCCTGTACTGATCCTGACTTACATCCTGTATTATACTCCAGAGCTGCACTCACTATTCTGCTGGTGGGGTCACTGTGTACATACATTACATTACTTATCCAGTACTGATCCTGAGTTACATCCTGCATTATACTCCAGAGCTGCACTCACTATTCTGCTGGTGGGGTCACTGTGTACATACATTACATTACTTATCCAGTACTGATCCTGAGTTACATCCTGTATTATACTCCAGAGCTGCACTCACTATTTTGCTGGTGAGGTCACTGTGTACATACATTACATTACTTATCCTGTACTGATCCTGAGTTACATCCTGTATTATACTCCAGAGCTGCACTCACTGTTCTGTAGGTTGGATCACTGTGCCAATATTTAGAGCAGAGACAACAGAAAAAGAGGGGGGAAAGACGTAGGACGGCACCCCATGTAATCCATAGGTGTAGAGGTGGGATAGTCTGAGAGAGGGGTGCAAGAGGAGTGGACTGTCATCTTATAGCCCCTTGGACTTGATGCATATCACCCCTGCAGGGGTAGGTAATGATGGAGGAGAGCTGCTGGCCAGATGATCCTAGGTCCGGGATGTTCCCAGGGTTTGGGGCCGGTCTAAGTGGATGCGGTGAAGTCAGTAAGAAAGGTGGATCTCTTTGTGGATGGTGGAGACATCCTACGAGCAGTTCCGTACCAAGAGCTCCATCTTCCTTTTCAACTCCCCTGCATCCAATATTCAGAGCAAGCTTTCTGCAGACACTGTATCGGCGGCTATAAAGACTTGTTTAGCTCTTCACCATAATATTTGCCCCTTGTGCCCCTCTTAGAGTCTTTGTTGAAGGTGTCCTTTTCGAGCTCATCTCAGGTGCCCCCCCTTTGATAACCCACTGCTGGTATTTCCACCCGACCCCGGTGATATGGAGCTGCATGTGGTGAGACTCTGACCTTCTCTCCGCCGCTCGCTCCATTGCGGCAAGTACGGCAGGTGTTTTTGAAGTCACGCTTTCCGCGCAGATTGTTTGTAAAAATATCATATCCAGTATTTGTGTGGCAGAGTTGTTAGCTAAACTCCAAATGTCAAGCTGATTCTGATCTTATTATTATCTTTTATTTATAAAGTGCTGAGCGAGGATTAAAAAAAAAGAAACGAAAAAAAAAAAATCACTCAGGAAGGTATTAACCCGATGGAAATCTGTAACATTTACATATCTCTCCCAGATATTGATCCTGGGGAAAATTACATTTTTTGAAGTTGACCCGAGGAAAACGGGGACATTTGGCAGGAGGGCGCGAGTCTGAGAACAATCCCGCCTGAAATCCTTCAACTTCCAGCAATTATAAGCCCCGGAGTCACCCTCTTCTATCAAGCTGTTCAAAAACACTAAATCTGGGTGACAACCGGCGATCTCCCAGGTGATAACGAGAGTTCTCTCTATTTGTTCTTTACTATAGATGAGCGCAACTTGAGCATAATCTAGTCTGTCGGAACCTGGAAGTCTCTGCATTTGAATAGCGGTGGCGGAAGATGTTGAATGAAACCCTAGGGAGTCCTGGCTGCATCCATCTTCTTCAGCCATTGGTAACCAAATGCCGAAACTTCAGGGTGTGGACAGACTCAATCATACAAGTTGCACTCCACAATTTCTCCCCAAAAAATGTAAGGGTTAATGTATTGATTGTCTGGAGACAAAGTGTCCTTGTCTCAGATATCAGTATTTTCTTTTGGCCACTTTTTGAAACGAACCGTGACCTTTGATTGGTCACTATGGGTATCTCATTGGCCTTAAATTAGCCCCCTTATCCCAACCAGTGGATAACCAAGATCATGTGTCAAGATTTCCATGGTCACCAGGAGGACTTTACTTCTTGTAAGAAATTAATGTTGCAAAGTAGACAGGGTCTCATACATGGAGTTAAAATGGATCATTTCCTCAGCTTATGGCTGTATTCATGTTTTGCCAAACTCCCTAGGATCACATCCAACTTCTTCAGCCACCAGTATTCAAATGCAGAACGATCGGACTCGAGCATGCTCAAGTTGCGCTCATCTCTAGTTATAACAAGAGGTATAACAGACACTGTAGATTCCCTTTGTTGACCATTGGCGAACACCCAAGTCACCCCAACCTCCATCAAACCCCAAATTTCTAGAGCTGAATTATGCAGAGCTGTGGTTCTGGTGATGGATTAGGTGTAGGACCAAGATCAAAGAGCATCTCCTGCAAGTGTCAAATTCCCATCAGGAAATTGAGGGTTGGGGCAAAAGTTGTTCCCGGTTGAGTCATGTTCCGATACCTTAATATGAGAGGGGTTCAGAACGGCACTCTGTCCGGTGGTGCTCAAGGAAAGGAGTAATATTCCAACCAAACATTTCAATAGAAAATCCAGGCACTCACCAATGTCACAACCTTCAGCGTTTATTCGTTATCCATAACCGTACAAGAGTGAACATACTGGGGAATGTGTTTCGACAACCGCCTTTGGTGGTTACCGAAGCGGTTTCTACTGTATTTTCACACTTCTACGGTTATTGATACAGGATAAATGCTGAAGATTATGACATTGAGTGTCTGGATTTTCTATTGAAATGTTCCGATACCTTGACCCACCTCCATTGAGGTCATTGTATCTCCTATCTAGTGGTTTATGGTAGTTTCCCAAGAGGTTAAGCGGGTATTTTTGTCTGTTCATGTTTTTACAACTTACGGGCAAGACTTGTACGTGTATGTGGATTGAAATATTGGGTAGTATATAATTATATACGCCTTTATAGACTTAATAAGAACCTGATTGGCAGAGTCCTTAAATACGAAGCTCATGCACAGCACATTTTTGCCCTGTAGACCTCTGTAGAAGTCACAAGATGTTTTCTCCGTTCCGCTCCTCGCTCTACTTGTGCACCCTCAGATAAATATTCCCTACTGTATCATTTCTCAATGTCTTCTGGCTGCACTACCTGGCAAAACCTCCAACTAAAAATCCAATTTGATTTAATGTCAATATTTCCCCATGACAGAAACGCGTGGAGTTTGCCAACAATATGCAACTGAGATATGTTAGCAGAATTCACGCTGAACGCTGAATTTTTTTGGAGAATTTTGGAGCCAATACTGGTGCATAATCAACATGCCGAGGGGAAAACCGTCTTCAGATGTGAGAAAAAGATTGAAACATACATTTGGAAAGGATTCAACTTCGAGACCAAATACCAGGACCGTTCATCCAATAAGGACAACTCATACATTTTCATCAGTAGGTTCCATAAAATTTTAAAACCAAAAATCTTTGCAGTCAATAACTCATACTACACTAGGAATGGGTTAGAGATTGACTTTTTTTTTAAATTCCTTATTCTAAAAAATGCCAAAGTAATTACATCTGCCATCTGTTATAGAGGGACTTCAAGGATATTGTTTGACTTGGCCGCAAAATTATCCAATATCGATGGGATCACTACATAAGAAATGTGGTTTACGACAATAGACCACTGATTGCTGAATTGGTCGTTTTTGTAATTTTTTTTCTTATGTTAGCACCTACTAAAAAGTAGAGATGATCAAACTGCGGAAAATCTAAGGTTCAAACTCAAACTTTGCCGTACCTTCCGCATTTGATTCCCCATGGCTCCCAGGTCCGTGGTTCGAGTTCGATAGAACCTAAGATTTTCCGCAGTTTGATCATCTCTACTAATAAAAACCTCAAAGTGCCATCATAAGGCAAAAAAGAAAGCCTCTAGCCTTTTCCCAGTCTTCTAGGACAGGGCTTTTCCCTTTGACAAGTCATAGCAGATTTGATCCATTTTGGTAATTGACCGATAGGTTTCAAGGGGGGGAAAAGGAAAAAACAAGAGCTGTTTGAGGACACAATAAACATATGCAGTGCTGTCGTCTGGTCCTGGTAGGGACAAACAAACCCAAGCTTTCAAACTGAGACGCATTACAAACTTTGCAAAAAGTTTGAAATGATTTTGTGAAGATGGCAGCCGCACAGTTTAAAGCACACACAAAAAAAAGGGGGGTATGCTCACCTGTTTACACTTCCCTATTGTCCTCCTACAAGTCTCCAGTGTCTCAAGCCGCCTCCAGCCTGCTAAGCCAATCACTGACTGAGAGGGGACAGCAGCACAGCTAGTGATTGGCTGAGTGGACTGTCACTCCCAAAACAAGAGTAACAGCACGCTCAACCAATCACTGACTGACTGACATGGGAAAGTGCCGTGGCAACTCTTATCTCAGGAGTAACATCCCACTAAGCTGATCACTGGTTGCAACGCTTTCCCATCTGATATTGGCTGAGTGGCTGGAGGAAGCTGCGAGGAACACCAGGGGAGCACAGAGAGGTAAGTATTGATTAGGGAACTTGAACCACACTAAAATAGCTAAACACCTGCAATCGTTCAGCTTTTTATTGCAGCTTTGGATGAACCCAAACTTTGCTTCAAAGTTCAACCTGCCGATCCAAACTTTTGAAACAACGGCTCAACTCTCGTGCCAAGCAAAATCATAAAAAGGGAACCTATTAAAAACTAACGATCTATACAAGGGTGTTGCAGAAATATTTTATATAGAGAAATGGGATAGATGGATAGTGTACTGCTGGTCAATCTAATGTTTGCTCATACTCCCAGCTCCCTCCTTCCCTTCCTTGATGTCTATCCCCATAAAGAATGTCATGAAACCCTCTTCCTGGTTTCTTTCTATATAAAATTTTTGAAACTTTTTGTCACATCTATAAATTACTCAGATCTCCACATTCCGTTCCATTGTTTTAGATCCACTCTGAAGAACCCGAAAGCTGTCTGCATACGATTTATTTTTATCCTGAATTTTTCACCAGTCACCCCCGGCCCTTCTGGGATTTTCATTTTATGATGAAATTTCCCTTTATAGGAAAATGTTCAGACTCAAATGGCCGTCTGGCAAGTCAATGTCATAACTCATTCACTGTAGGGGAGATATGGGTTTCATGTCAGGATAGAGAGGCAAGGTGGCTGAATTATGGATCTCAATTATAGATCTGAGGATCAGTTAATTATAATGATTCACGGACTCCCTCACCACCATTGCTACGTACCATAACTCAAATCCATTTCCTCGTTTCATCCATGCAGGGATTATATATAATACTCCGCGGCCGTAAAACTCCCAGACATTTTAGACGCAAACAGCCCACTGGACATTTTCTTTCAGTGTCTCTTGCCCTGCAAGTCGTGAACAAAGAGATACCTGTATTAATGAGATTTGAAATATCTTAAGAAGCCGCTCGGTTCAATTGTATTGTAGTTTTCAGAATTTAATGTGATTGAACTTGGAAACGCTTTCGATGAATTGCTTCTTTTTTTATTATTTTTTTTAGAATTTTATACTTGGTGAATATTGGACTTTCACAATTGCACTTGGTGTCAGAAGGCGGCACTCACATTCTAGTTGTTGCCGGTTGTCGTCCTTGGAATCTGTGGACGCGGCACGGACATGCACACCTCTCACACTCTCATAGATCTAGATATTGATGTGAGATGTGTTTTAGGACACTGCCGCTCCCACAATGCAATAGAGAGATGGAAGGACAGATGATGTCAGAAGTGAGCTGTAAGGTTGTGTAGTTCAAAGAAAATCAACTGAAAGACTTGGGGGAATTTGTCAGAGACCGGCATTCTATATGCCAGACGTGCAGTGACCTCTTTTGGTGCATCGCTATCTGTCTACATGCCACACAGTAAAATCCACCTGTGCAATGGTCTGGGTTACAGCTATAATTTATAGTAATTTCAGAATTAAATTAATTAATTTTAAAAAGGGATGAGCCGAGTGTAAGGCAGCTAATAAGTCACACATTTATGGGCAAAGATTTGCTGCTTTTGTATGGAAAAAAAACTGGCACACAAGTCATAATAAAAGAGACATCTGGCAAAGAAGCGAGATCATACATGGGAAATTGGGGAGAGGAAAAAGAGATGATACCTGATGAGTGGTAGAATAACATTGTATGTATGATATATCTGGGGAAGAAGTGATACTGAGAATGTCTGTACCTGGTCAGACCTCAGCGTGGTCCTCTGCCCGTAAAGACAGCACTTTTGACCATGATTCAGTGCCTTAGTGTCTTATGCTAGCACTTGCTGTATGGTGATTGACATGTTTCCACCACACCCTTCTGGGTTCTTCTGCTAGCTTAGTCCTGGGCTGCAGATGGTTTAGGGTCCTATTCCACAGGCCTATGGGGGCCCGATCAATAATGTAAATGAGCGCTAGATTGGCGCTTGTTTACTGGGCCTATTACACGGCCCAATAATCGTTTAGCCAGGGCTGCAGGGACATTGCTACCGATGTCCTTGCAGCCCTTGTTTAAACACCATACATTACCTTAACATGTTGCAGGTCTTCTCCTGCGCTCCTTCTTCCTCCCGATCCTGCGCGCAGCTTCATCTGAGCTGACAGACCACTCCTGGCGGTCCTGGCCAGTGATTGGCTGAGCAGTCTGTCAGCTAAGACAGGCTGCACCAAAGCTGCTGCTGCAGGAACGGGAGGAAGAAGGAGCGCAGGAGAAGACCTGCAACATGCTTAGGTAAAGCATGATGCTTGTGAAATCGTCGGGCGCCCGCCGCGCATCGTTATTCCACGCAGCGATGCGTGGTCGGTGGCTGATGATTTTAGATTTGAACCTAAATAAACAGTCAGCTGATGACAAAATCATTGGCTGATCATTGTCTCTACAATCAGCCGATTCGGCTTTAGACCGTGGTGAGTAGAGTGGTGATAGACAGTTACCTTTACCACTCCCCTCCTGGCCAGTCAGTGTGGTGGGGATGCCAGAGAGCTGGTCCAATCACTCCTTGACCGGAACTCTGGCATCTCATAAGAAGTTCGCTTGTGCTCTTGGACATCGCTTGCAATAGTATAGCCTGGTATTCTCTAGTAGATTGTATAGCCTGCTATTCTGACCTCTTTACCTGTGCTTCTGACCTCCATTTTTGCCTTCTGTTCTTGTAACGTTTCGCTGTCTGACCTGTATCTGCCTGACTATTCTTTACTGTATTTGTCCATCTTATCTCACTCTGTGTTTTACATACCTAGTGAAGGGAATGTCGCTTAGTTGTCGCTTACGGCCTAGCGTAACACCGGCAAGTAGATCAGAGCAGTCTTGGGGGGCTTTCTGTCCCTGTATTCAATCTAGGTCCCAGGTTCCCTTATAACTTGGGGGGGTAGGTAGATTGATACCTAAGATGGAACTAGAAACTAGCTGTAATGGAGTGGAGATAGATGCTACCTGAGAGAAATAGGCAGAGATAACTGAGACAGAGAATATACTTTTGGATATGATACTTCTGGGGTGAGAAATGTGGAAGAGAGTGTTTCTGGGAGAGAAGAATTTAGAGTGACTCTGCATTGACATTCAGTAGGTGTAAAAAGTATAACAGTAGGATCTGACTACATGAATTGTTTGTAGTCTGTTGCCATGGAAACACAATTCTATATATGACCTTAGAATTACAAAAAAAAAAAAAAAAACTACAGAAAATTAGAAGATTATTTTCAAAGTTGATTAGTTTTTTTTTTTACACTTTATGATGGTAGCGAAAGGAATCGGGCACTAAATTATCCAGCACACAGCGCCATCTAACCAACATGTAGCGGTTCCCATGTAGCCGGTGTTATTGGGTTTGTTGTTCTACATCACATGAATGCAGCGTCTGAAGAGGATAGCCACAATAGTGAAGGTCATTGATGGCGTCTATAGCATTAATGAACACCCCCGTATATATATTTCTGAATTGTCCCGGGCTGTTTCCGTGTTTGGTTGTTGTTCTGTGACCAGTTTTTTGTACTTGTTTTGCCCTTTGAAGTGTTGGTATAACATATTGTTTTCAAGTAAATACAAGAGCTGAAAAGAAGCGCTAATATTTTCCTGGCTCGGCGGCTCAGGCTGTTTTATCTGCCATTGTGGTGAACACAAAAGCTCAATAATGAGATCATAGAAGCAACGTAACGGATCTCATTAGCTGGAGGAGATTTGCATTGTGGTAACTGAGGGCTGAAAGCTACAGTAATGGACTAGACGGGAGCACAAGCCAACAATGCTTCATATATTATTAGAGTATCAATTCCTATAATCAGGGAGTTGTCTGGGGGACTGGATCTCTCATCGAAATAAATGGAAACCAGAACAAGAGGCGTTCATGTAGCTATGTGTTTGTTAAATTTAAAGTCAAAATTTTGGCTTTTTCTCGGTTTAAGAGTCCAGTGGGAGGTCACTCTAATTGCTCATCCTTCTCTTTACTGAATAGGACCACCCACTTGACTCTTAAGACCTGAACAATCAAAAATCTTTCCTACAAAACTATATATCAACTTTTTTAGCTTTCCTGCTCTATAACATGCTGCCTTCAGATTGGACTGCATTGTCCACATGATAGGTTCACTTTAAGGCTCCATTTTTTGTCTTGAAGGGCTCCTACTTTGATTTGATTTCATTTCTTTGATTATTTTTTAATAGAAGTAAATTACAGGAACATGTCAGGAACTGTCCAGAGCAGAAGCAAATCCCTATAGAAAACCTCTCCTGCTCTGGACAGTTCCTGACATGGACAGAGGTGGCAGCAGAGAGCACCATATCAGACTGGAAAGAATGCACCACTTTCTGCAGGGCATACAGCAGCTGATAAGTACTGGAAGGCTCGAGATTTTTAAATAGAAATAAATTAAAAATCTGTATAACTTTCTGACGCCAATTGATTTCAAAGAAAAAAAATGCCGGAATACCCCTTTAATATCCATTGATTCTAAGAAATAAGCTGGGTCCGGCGCTCCCCTGCAATGACCCTGAATATGTCAAAATATTAACATTGAACCTACTGCTCTGGTTTGTGGTAAACCCCCTAATTAATAGGAATAGCAACAGCGCCACCTACATGTTATAGATATAGCAAATAGATATCTAGTAGGAGAGGAGCATATTAACAAATTCTTATATAAAATTTGACAAAATTGGTATTTCCATTTATACGACATCATAAAATATGGAGTCTGTATAATTGATTCCTTTAAAACGCTTCCCCTGTAATCATGGCTCCTTTCATCTCTGAAGGTAAGCAAAAAATAATCATCTCGTAGGCCGCAGCCGGGGTAAAAATTTTCGATCACGTCCCCTGAATCAATGTGGAAACCTTGAGTAGATAATGGATTGATCTGAGATGAAACGTTTCCATCTCAGTACAGAATCCTATTTGTAAATTAACCATCTTCTTGTTATTGCAGGGCAACGGGAATAAAATTGTGTGAAGCCTTCGCATGCTACCGAAATAGATCCCTCATTGCTCAGGATAAAAATGGATGAATAGACAGATAAAAACAGCCAGACGAATACGGCTGCGCTCTAACTCATAGACACCAGTTATAGGCTAGCAAGGCTCCGTCTAGGAAGACAGGGGAAAAAAATAGGAATTAAAGGGAAATTCTACTTTAAGAGACTCTGTCAGTAGGTTTATGGTGTCCTATCTCATGGTCGCATAAACTGGTGACAGAGAAGCTGAACAGAATGATGTATCACTTACATTGA
This sequence comes from Dendropsophus ebraccatus, assembly GCF_027789765.1. Classification (NCBI taxonomy): domain Eukaryota; kingdom Metazoa; phylum Chordata; class Amphibia; order Anura; family Hylidae; genus Dendropsophus; species Dendropsophus ebraccatus. The sequence continues at coordinate 80,228,073 of NC_091465.1, read as the reverse complement.
TCCAGAGATCTCCTACTGAATAATATGGACAATAAGTAGTCCTCTCCATTATGTGCATGAGCTCAGTAGTCCTGGATATTTATGAGAAGTAGAAAAGTCCGCCTACCAGCTGTTGATTGGCAGTTATCTATCCATGATGTGTATAGGCAGTGAACTGTCAATCAGCAGCTGGAGGGCTGGGGGAGGGGTGTGACAAGAATTCTCCTGCATATTAGGAGAACGGCTGAACAGAATGATGGAAGTAATACACCCATCTGTTCAGCAGTGGACTCACACTCCACCGGATCCTCTCTTCTCATTGCATTTCAGAGGACGCACAGCCTGAGGAACGTCCTGGCTGGACCGAAATGTTGCTACGCCATATGGTCTCATGTTCCTATGTACTTATTATATCGGTTGGAGTAAAAAGCTTGCATCCATACACTGTACAATATATCTTCGCTTTTGCATGATTCAAGAGTGCGGTGGCCTTACTACTTTTGCTACAGTTTATGGTTGAAGAACCTGTTGACCACAGATCACCTACCACAATGGTAAGAGGTGTGCAGCACCGATTTACAGACCCCATACACCAATAGACGCCAGTCTATTCCCGAGCACCGGCCTGGCATGGAGCACTAAGGACAGGCCCATCGCCCCCAGTGTGAAAAACCCCTCCCCTCTGTGACCTGGTTCCATTAGGGGAGGGGGTTTTGTCACACAGGGGGCGGATGGGCCTGCCCTTAGTGCTCCATGCCAGGCCGGTGCTCGGGGATAGACTGGCATCATGTATGGGAACTAGACAGCAGTTAAAAAAAAAAAAGGACCACGCCACCCGATCCGGCTATGTGCACACAGAGCAAATGTGGCGGAATTCCACAGAAAACCCCAAAGCGGTGTAGCTGGTGGTAGATTCACTTTAAATAAACAAATAAATTAAATAAAACAAACAAAACTAAATTACAAATAAATGAACAGTAAAAATAAAGAAATAAATATAAATACAATAAAAATGTAAATCTAAAATTATAAATTATTCTGTATAATAATAGTAAAGTAATTGCTGTATCGGAATAAAATATAATTTAAAAAAGAAAAAGAAAACCCTTATGTGGGTAACTTGTGATATCGTTTTTCAGTAAGGCCCCGTTCCCACTGAGCAAAACTAGCGGAATTCCGCGGCGAAATTGTCAGCCGCAGAATGCCGTTAGCCTCCCGCTCATAATGGGAGTCTATGGGAGGTGCGCGCTCCTGCTCCGTCCGCGCTGAAGAATGAACATGGAATTCCGCTAGTTTTGCTCAGTGGGAACGGGGCCTAAGGGAGAAAATCAGGACAACAGACGAGATGGAAAAAAAAGTGCGAAAGAATCTCGTTGGCTTCCTTTTTTCTCTTCTGATCGGAGACATTGCTGTGTACAGCGCGGAGTCTTCTCCTTAATGGCGTCCGATCTTTTACAGTTATGGGATGAGGCTCAGGCCGGGAGCAGCGGCCTCTTACCTGCTTGGTGTCACTTCCATTAGGCACCACGATCCCCTCACACCCCATAGAGTCGGGTGGCAGTGGATATCAGGCTATGGATTACTCTCACCTTGCGGCTGATGGGAGGAGGGTCTCTCCGTATCCTGACATCAGTGCCTCAGTGACAGATGTTCTCCACACCTCAGCAAGGTGAATTTCATCCGTCACCATGAGATTAGCTTTGGGGGTTAGAACACGGAACGCGCTTCAGACGCCGCCAATAGTTTTATTACAAGGTTATTGAAAACAGAAAGATCCTGATTGACACAAAGCATCTGTTATTCTTAATGGGATTGTCCCCCTCTCCTGGCTGCTATTAGGGGGATGCGGATCCCATAGTGTTTGCTATTTTATACAATATAGGGAAGATTAACACTTACACGGGCAGAGCGATCAGAGATAGGGGACTGGGCTGTGACGGAACTCTACATAGCACTACCATTTATATGGCATTTAGTGGTTGTGAAGTGGGCATTTACCTATGGCTTCTGCTCTTAGGGGTCCCATGTGGCTCACTTGAATCCTACAGATTGTGAATGGAGCGGTGGTTAAGTATATGCTCTATTACTTCTCTATCCTACAGATTGTGAATGGAGCGGTGGTTAAGTATATGCACTATTACTTCTCTATCCTACAGATTGTGAATGGACTGGAGGTTAAGCATATGCACTACTGCTCTATTACTTCTCTATCCTACAGATTGTGAATGGACTGGAGGTTAAGCATACGCACTATTACTGCTCTATCCTACAGATTGTGAATGGAGCGGTGGTTAAGTATACGCACTATTACTTCTTTATCCTACAGATTGTGAATGGACTGGAGGTTAAGCATACGCACTACTGCTCTATCCTACAGATTGTGAATGGAGCGGTGGTTAAGTATACGCACTATTACTTCTTTATCCTACAGATTGTGAATGGACTGGAGGTTAAGCATACGCACTACTGCTCTATCCTACAGATTGTGAATGGACTGGAGGTTAAGCATACGCACTACTGCTCTATTACTTCTCTATCCTACAGATTGTGAATGGACTGGCGGTTAGGCATACGCACTATTACTGCTCTATCCTACAGATTGTGAATGGAGTGGTGGTTAAGTATATGCACTATTACTTCTCTATCCTACAGATTGTGAATGGACTGGAGGTTAAGCATACGCACTACTGCTCTATTACTTCTCTATCCTATAGATTGTGAATGGGATGTGGTTAAGCATACACACTACTGCACTATTACTTCTCTATCCTACAGATTGTGAATGGACTGGAGGTTAAGCATACGCACTACTGCTCTATTACTTCTCTATCCTATAGATTGTGAATGGGATATGGTTAAGCATACACACTACTGCTCTATTACTTCTCTATCCTACAGATTGTGAATGGACTGGTGGTTAAGCATACACACTACTGCTCTATTACTTCTCTATCCTATAGATTGTGAATGGGATGGTGGTTAAGCATACGCATTACTCCTCTATTACTTCTCTATCCTACAGATTGTCAATGGAGTGGTGGTTAAGCATACGCACTACTGCTCTATTACTTCTCTATCCTACAGATTGTGAATGGAGTGGTGGTTAAGCATACGTATTACTGCTCTATTATTGCGCTATTCTATAGATTGCGAATGGAGCAATGGTTAGGCATACGCATTACAGCTCTATTACTACTCTACTCTATATATTGTGAATGGAGCAGTGGTTAAGCATACGCATTATAGCTCTATTACTTCTTTGTCCTACAGGTTGTGAATGGAGTGGTGGCTAAGCATATGCGCTACTTCTCTATTACTGCTCTATCCTTTAGATTGCGAATGGAATGGTGGTTAAGCATACGCACTACTACTCTATCCTATAGATTGTGAATGGTTTGGTGGTTAAGCATACGCACTAGTGCTCTATCCTATAGATTGTGAATGGTTTGGTGGTTAAGCATACGCACTAGTGCTCTATCCTATAGATTGTGAATAGAGCAGTGGTTAAGCATATGCACTACTGCTCTATTACTGCTTTATCCTATAGATTGTGAACTGAAGCACATGTTATATAGGCTGCAGATTTTATCATTGATGGACCAGCAGAAAATCTGCAACATGTATAGTACGTGTGAACTTACCCTATATATACAGTTTACTGTATGTGTATATAACAGGGAGATAGTGATGTAGGCTATAGGGGCTGGTCAGATGTGATGACAAGAGGGTGGGGCTAGAGCGCAGAGACATGATCCAGCCACACCTCCTGTGACATCAGAGGATGATGTGTTGTCTATGGAGAGAAGGAGGAGCCGGGGTGATGGAGACAACACCACACTGACAAGGAAAGGACTACACAACATCCTGTCACTATTAGTGATAACATTGTATTAATAAGTTATATATCTTGGGGTGATAGTTTTATTATCTCGGAGTTCTCCTTTAATGTAAACAAGAATGTTGCGATTTACACCAAGCAGAGAGTCTGAAACCCATAAAGAATGTAGATACACAGTACACGCATTAGTTCTATTAGTTTTATTTCTTATATAGAGATTATACTTAATTTTTACCAGAGCAGAAGTAATGGCCCCCGGGAATTGCAGCCTAATTGTTTTGTCTCCAGCAGCAGCAGCAGCGCTATTTCCTGTATGTGAACAAAGACCAAGAGCTTTCTACCAGACAGTATACGGTGGACTCCCATGATGCATTGCAGCGGTCACTGTGGTCCTTTATGCTCAGCAGGGACACTACTGGTTAAACACCCCCCTCGCTAGACTGCAGAATTCCCCGGTCCACGTGTGAAGCGGCGGCGTTTACCGCTGGTCAGCTATACATTATGATAATTTTAGACTGCATTGTGCTTAATGTTGTGGGAAATTAAGAGCCGTGCACTTTCATGCTGTGTAAAATTGTTTATTTTAGGAGACAACAGGAGAGATTAATCAAAGTTTTACTGCACATCAGAGCCCAGACCGGGAAAGTGACAGATTTACCGCCGGCCATGTGTCCGTATACCGGGGCGGGGATAGCCATAGGTTGTGCTATAAACGGGAGGCGAAACCTTCATGTATTGTTATAATAGCGAATACTGGCTGTAAATATCAGCAGTGCAAAGGCGGCAGACGCCCAGATCATAAATTATACTGCACCCCTGGGGTCTCTGTTATATATTGTGTATTGGGGTCCAGCAGCTGAATTCTTATGCATTGTACCAATACAATCCCAGTATAGGCCATTTAAAGGGATAGTTCACAACAACAACAAAAAATCTTTAAAATCATCTGGTGCCAGAAAGTGCCAGAGATTTGTAGTCTTCCAGTACTTATCAGCTGCAGTATGTCTTAAAGGAAGAGGTGTATTTTTTCCAGTATAACACAGTGCTCTCTGCTGCCACCTCTGTCCATGTCAGGAACTGTCCAGAGCAGCAGCAAATCCCCATAGAAAACCTCTTCTCTCCAGACTGGAAATAATACTTAAATACTTAAAATACTGGAGTAATGGAGTGACCTCAGTTTTGATACTTTATAACCCACCCAATTATTCATATAGGGTGAGGGGCTGAGGACGTTCCATCTCTTTCATCATATGTTAAAGGGGTTGTCTAGCTTAGAAAACTCATTCTTATATACAGTATCCTTTTTGTGAATTCTGAGATAGAAGAAGAGTGACTACAAACAGTGTCTCTGACTGTTCTGCATTGCACAAACTATTGATTTGCTTAGACATCATGTAGTGCTCCCTTTCCCCCTGTGGTGGCGCTGCAGGGTTATTAAACACTCACTATCCGGTGCCTCAACAGAATGCAGCTGGACCCTGAGGGTCCCTGTGTGATACTTTTATTGTCAAAGAAATATCCAAAGTGGAGATGAGTCTTGGGTTCTAAGTATTAGGGTCCGTTCACACTATGGATTTGCCAGAGAGATTCTGGCGGGAACCATTGTCCGCGGACTCTGCGCGCTGAATCCCTCCTGCTTTGTCTTTGAATGGGAGGGCTCGCCCGCCTATGCTCTGCGCTCAAAGAATTGACATGTCAACTCTTTGAGTGGAGAGGTGCGGAGAGCGGAGGCGTGCAAGCCCTCCCATTCAAAGACAAAGCAGGAGGGATGCAGATGGAGGTTCCCAGCGGAATCTCCACAACATATCCATAGTTTTTTTTTTTAACTTTGTAATTGGGTTCATTAGGAAAATATGCCATTATCTGCATTCAAAAAGACTTTCCCCAGGCCCCCCCTCTCTCTCATCCACTGCTCATTATCAGGAAATGTCGACTCTTTTACATCAGTCAAGCCCTGTGTAACCTATGGAGAGGGGAGGGGGGAGCAGAGAGCAGAGAACAAAGGATTACACAGCGGGACCTGTGTGAAAGCTGGTATTCAGAGGTCAGAGAGGTCAGTGCTGACTTCAGAGGAGATAGCCCGGTGATGTAGCTGTAAATTAACTCTTTGTTGTCCTGTTTTGGTGCCTCATCTCCCTACACCCCTCTCCTCTCCATAAGAGAACAATAAAAAAAGAGGGGGGGGGGAGCTTCAAACTGCTTTTTCTTGAATTTTTTTTTTTTTTCGGCTAATAAACCCAATTACAAAGTTTCTTAAAATCACCTGTACTATTTATTTCTGTAAAAAAATGACAGTGATGCTTTAAGATAAATGTCGGCCTAATCCACCAATTCCAAAGGAACCAGTTGACTATTTAATGCGTATGGCTGCCTCCCGGATCTCCCCATTGGTAGATCTTGAGGGATATAAGGATGAGGCAACTTAGGTTTGATCCTATCAAATGGGTCAATTGCCCAAAATTGCTATTTAACATTATAGAGCCAGCCTGAAGGGGCTACAGAGAGAACAGAGATCAAATGAGGAGTAAAGTCTTTGTAAAGGTAACTACACTGAGAATTATAATTCCCATGGAGAGGTATAAGGCTCCGGTGGGTACCATCTCCCGTATTCCTGGTTGGTGGTTGGGTTATACAAGGTACGAGAAGGACTGGCATCCAAGTGACTGGCATTCCTACATCTCTATCAGGAAGGGCCCCATGTTGGCTTTTGCCCTTGTTTTTTGTATGCACAGTTTTCCCATCAGCCTCTAAGTGTTATACATTATACTTACATCTCTTTTCTATTATGAGCGATGAGAGGATCACTTTCCCCAACCCCAGGCTCTCGTTTCTCGTATAGATACACAGGCCCGCTCCAGAAAGATGTAATTTTCTCACAATGCGTATCGTTACAATTTTCTCATAACTCGGGGTCAGAGTTGAGTACACAAAGTCTCCGTATATATAATTAAAAAAGATAAGAACTCGTTTGAATGCGCTTTAATGAGTATGTTGTGGGAAGCCGCTATGATTATAAGATTACCTCCGTTGTGCACCTTCCCGTCTTTCCCTGCAGCTTCCTCCTTTAAAAACAGCAACAATAAGATGTAAGTGCAGACCACTGCGTCTGAATGGAGAGGACTGAGTGCCGGGGGCAGATGTAGGCTAGAGGAGGCCACATAGCAAACCAATATAGGTCTTGGCTCCTCCTTATGGATTATTCCAATGCACAATCCAGAGTCATAGTGGGGATTAACCAAGACCGGTGTACTCTTATGTAGGTCTAAAATTAGGCCCCGCCCCTTTTCCCAGGCCAAATTTACTAAGAGGCACACGTCTCTTAGTGAGTCCTGAACTTGCACCTATTATACCAAGTCTATGCCTGCTTCCAGCAGGTGCCAGTAGGCGTAAATCATGACAAATGAGTTGCAAGAGGAGGCCTCCCCCCTGCCTTCCCATGCTCCCCAAGCCCCCCTGCCCACCCATCAGGCGAGCAAGGCATATGGAAGGTGTACACCAGGGAGAAGGGTTGAATTTGTGCCTTCTCCTTGGTGTATGTCTAAAAAGGAGCTTTCGCAAACGTCCCCCATATTGTCTTATTGCCCCTCTATCACTAGTCATCTCTTCGAGGGGCACACAGTCTTTTCAACCTCAATGTGGTCCCACCAGCTTATGTTGGGTAATGTTGTGGAGGAGGAACTCTTCACAGGTCTATGAGGAGATGGGAGAAGTCTCTTCTGCCTGTTCTGGGATATGGTGGCCCCATGCTTGGAGGTCTTTCCTTTCTCTTATCCCTTGTAATGTAACTTAAAGGGTTACTGATTCTCATTGAAGAGACCCAGCTGGTGTATGGAGACTTTCACCCCTAGGCAATGCTCCATGGGAAAAGTATACAAAGAGGTTCTACAGTAGGAGGAACCAAGTCTCTCTACTAACACCTACATGTAGTTATCCCGTAACTCAACGTCCAGCCAGATAGGCGTCTGGTTTAGCTAATGTCCTCAGTCAGATTATAATGACCATTATAAGGAACAAAGAAGACGGCACTTCCCATGCAGATCCCTTATGGGCATTATGTACCATAGAGATAAAATGCACAACATCGATATACACAAAGTCCAGATAGACTTAAATCTGTGAACACTGGAGAAACAATGGAGAGACTTTTGCGCTAACTCATGTTGCATGTATTTTTGAAATCCAAACCAGATCCTTAGTCAGGACATTGACTTCTCCTGAAGAAGAACCGAGTGCAGATTCGAAACGTGTTGAATTCATGCAATGACCGTTACTCTATCTTACATGAATAGTCCGTCTTTCATGGTCAGCTTAGTCATCTTTCAAGGCTCTTTTATGTGTTGAGATTACATTGAGCTATCTTTAGGTGGACGGAGAGAGATAATTTTCTTCCTTCGGCAGGATAACTAATTTGCATACTATTTTCCCATGGATCCTTGGGGCTCTGCGATTAGATTAGCCAACCAGTTCCAAGGAGGGCAAAAACCCAGAAAACAGATGGCTGAGTGTTCTGACTAATATCCCTAGTCATGTTTTAAGGCTCTTTTATAGGTCAAACGTTGACCTACAGGGTAGCTGCATGTAAATTATCACTCTGGAGGAGAGGTTCTTGGCCTGGTTACGTATCTACTGTAGACTGCCGTAGGGTTATACATAATGGAGGGGATTATGATATCAATCCCATATACCCATAGGCACCGCATGATACTTTATACTGCTTTTTTCTATCCCATTTAGAAGACTGGGGCAGCCTAACCCTTAGGCTATTTCTACTCTTCGTTCTTGAACAATACTGTAGTCATCGTAAAGAGGAACTGCTTGAAGCAAGCATTTGCTTGGGGGAAGGTAGAGGAGACCTTATAGCAGTTGTTTGTCTACCTCAATAATCCAGATTGGGGAGGATACATTTCCAAAAAGAGCAGCTTAGATAAACTATCGGGAGTGCAGAGGTAGTAGTTACTCTGACTCGTAGCTCAGAAGCTCCTCTGCTGTATATGAAGACACCATTGTTATAAGTGGCATATGGTAGGTGGGGGCCCTATTATAGATTTTGCATTGGGGTCCAAGAGAAATAACGCCAAGGTCTAATGACCTTCACACTCACCAGTCTGCATTATCAAGGACCCGTAAAAATTTTGGAACCAAAATTAGTTTTCCATCATGAAACCAGCACAGCGGATCCACCATAGCTGCCGCCAACCTGCCAGTACATGCACGGAAATTATTTTCTAATGCCAGCAAATACAACAATGGAACCTCATTCCCATTTAACTCTTTAGGGGGTTTTATTAAATGAAATACAATCAATGCGCAGGCGACGATAACAGGGGAAACACTTTGCCGCGACGTACAGCGCCGTCCTGGAAGTTAATTTGATTCCTCGTGATAAGCATTTGTGAGTAATTTGTGAAATGATTACACATTATGATAAGTGAGCATTAGAGATCATTGCCGGAGCCGGGGCCGGTCTCATATCGCCGAGCTCTTAAATAGAGTCCTACTCAGTCCTCCCGCAATTATTAAAAATAAAAATGTCACATTTTGCCCTTATCCATTTACCTGCTTTGTAATGGCCACAGAACAACTAGGATGTGATCTGTTATTAAAAAGCTCTACTCTACTTTCCAGCTGAACTTGGAGGAATTGGCACAAATAGCAGTTTTCGAATGTGCTATCATTATGGAGAGGACAAAAGCACCGCCAAAGTCATGTCACATGACTGCACACCCCATGAAGACTCAATGGTTTCCCCACCAGATGGCACTACAAACTCTTAGTCCAGTCTATCCCAATATGTATTGAGCTTGGCTTGAAGTTGAAGTGGTTGAATGGTGATAGACGGGACAGATCTGAATATGGGAATGGAAGTAAAAAACAAACAATAGATGTATGTAGAAGAAACAATTTTGTCAGCCCAATTTTTAGAAAATAGTAACATCATCAATGAGGGACGTGCATGACGCAAGAAGTAGCCCTTATTCTAAGAAGTTAGTCCATTCGTCCTCCGTTAGCTGTACTGCTTTTGTCCACTTTCTCCTGGCAGACTCCAATATATCTCTTACCCTATTCTCAAATCCTACACATTCACAAATTGGAGCAAGACAGATGGTTTAAGGTAATAACTTAAGATCTTCTACTTAAAGGTAGTGCAGTTCTGATGGTCCTGTGCCAGTGGTGCTCCCCTACTCGAGGTGCCTAACGATCAGACTTAAAGAAATGAAGCATGTTTCCACTTGGTCACCTTCAACATTTTTTTCTTCTTTCTCCTGGCAGACTCCAAGATATCACTTATCCTATCCCCAAATCCTACGTAACTCTGTAGACCTTACAGGAACAATGGAATATCACTGCAAAGAAATATAATGTGTACTGTCTAAAATTTAACCTTTAATAGAACCATTAAAAGACACAAATATATCCAAAAAACATTTTTTCCAAAAGGGATAACCATGCCACTAAGCGGCATTTATCAGGTCTGTGTCGAGGGACAAACAGAAAAAATATAGGGGATGTACTCACAGTTTGGTGTCTTCAGGGCTAGCCAGCCCTAAGATAAGAGACACTAAGGGAATAAAAAATCCCACAGTATTAGAAATTCTATACTGTACCTCAAAAATTAAAAGGCACTTGATAGCTGGGACAATGCCCTAGAACTTCCTGCCTAACAACACATTAACCCTATTCTGTCCCTTTCCCAAGACACAAGGCCGTCAAAAAAAAGGTGCACAATTCACACCATGCGTATTGCCTAAAAAGTGTGCGCAATTCACACCATGCGTAATGCCTCTACGCGTTTCCCTCCTCATAAGATGATTAGTGAGGAGTTCATCAGGAGGCTTCTGATAACCGTCCTGGGGGTAACGATAATACCCAAACAGGACACTGGCGCCATTGATGGAACAATGGATTTAAAATCATAACAACCTTAGATGTTGAGTTTGTACCAACGATTGGTTCAAACCAATGGTGCTACCATCCTAATGGTGTGTGCCTTAGCTTAAAAGAAATCTCATCTTTGGCCCTTCTGTAGTAAACACCAAGATATCTTTTACTTAATCCTAACCCCAGATCTTTGTCTTTGCCCTGGTGCAGTTCTGATGGAATTGTACCAATGGTGCTTCCCAACTCGAGGTGTGTGTCTAGACCCCATGATATCCCTAACTATATCCCCAAAATTTGCTAGATCCCTGGAAAAAGGATTTATTTAAAGCCCTAGAAATCTTAGATTTGCATAGAGTTGGTATGATTCTGGGCCCAAACCAATGGTGCTCTCCTACCAGAGGTGTAGGCCTAGCCAAAATAAGGAAAGGCCTTGGCATCCTTGTCTACCTCCACCTCTTTCATTTCATTCCCCTATTTCTAAACCCTATACAACACCACTCTTCATATCATTTCACCATATTGTCCTTATATCTTCAGCTTTTGAGGTGGGAGTGGGAGTATGATTGTGATGGGCCCATTGCCGATGTTTCTCCCCTACTGAGGGTGTGGATCTATGTTAACTATAACCTCAGCAACATAGCTACATTCTGAAAGGTAAAAAACACTAAGCACCTGCAGTTTCTGATAGACTGATCTTAGCTTATCTAACAAAATGGATTCTCCTGCTTTTCGAGAAGACGTCATTCAAAGTCTTGAGCTTCTCAGGGCCAAAAATTCAATATAACATTCAGTAAAACTTACTCGGTTTCTTTTCTTGAGTCAGTGCCATGTCTTTGGTTAATTATGCCAGGAGTTCCTGAAAAACCGACCGCTTCAGCTTCTCGTATTTATCTCTCAAGGTTAAATACAGACAACAACATTTTACTGCTGGGAGGACTCGACACAAAGTACGCGATGGTAGAATAAAGCGAATATAGAAGCCCCGCGTCTTGGCAGCCATCCTCAATGAAGTAAAATAATAGCCCACTTAACCCTGCTCCCAGAATTGGGTTTTCGTATATTTTATACAATGGTTGCTTTCTGCTGCAACTTGGACAAAAAAATAAAAACGCTGCAAAAAATACAGTACGAGTTAGGGAAAGTTTAGTCAGAAGAAGCTCCGAAAAAGAGTGGTGGGCCCATAGCAAAGACAGAGAAGGCCCATGCTACTGTACATGTCACTATAGTCCTCCATCCTACAACAGGTATTTTCTTTTTTCGAGTCTTCTCATACCTTTCCTAGAATGAGGGCTATATTGGACTCGGGTTTCGAGGAAATCTTTTAAGGACTAACACAGGTGATCGGTGGTAAGAGCTAAAAGGTTTTTGCGGATTATTCCATAGAAAATAAACCCTAATGGTGGGCTCCAAAGTCACCTCCAAATGGGGTTACTTCCATTAGACCCTTGGAGCCTGTTACAATGTACAGCAGAGGATCCCATGATAGTCTGGTTGCCCGTTGTGACCTTAAACAAAGAGTAGCATGACCTTAATCCTAGTTTTGTGTGGAGCAGTGCCCAGAAAGAATGGGTACCATCATACTACGCATGAGGAGGGTAGTTGAAGCCAAGACATGTTTGTGGTCTTTTCATGAGCCCTATGATAGCTACAGAGATGGTCACTACTGTATACGTTATTATGCGTTATTTACATAGTTATTGACCTAAAATGGGTTTGCCAGGTTAATGTGGATGGTAACCTATCATTAGGATAGGCCCTCAGTCTCTGAACAACAGGGTGACAACACCCGAACCCCCACTGATCAGTAACGAATAGGGTTGTAAGCAGTTTTTTTCCATTCATAGTTCCCACACCTGGTTACATCAACTCAACTCTGATTCATCTTGAACATCTGATTGGCAGGGGTGCTGGGTGTTGGAACCCCGCGATCAGTGATTGATGGCTTAGGTGATGGGCTATTAGGGAGCAAGTGAATAGTTTTCTCTTGGTTTTCTATGTAGCTGTATAATGGCACTAAAAACAGAACTTTCTTTCTTCCGATGGATTGCTAATTTTCCTACGGAGCATTGCCTGTAAGACTCCACACACCAGCTGGATCTTATTAGGAACTAGAACCCCCCGATCTATATCAAAGATGTCGCCCAGCCAACCAGTTCCCTGCTCTGTACAGATGATGGGCAGGCACCCCAAAACAAATGTCTACCGATGATTATTCTCTTTGTCCACTATTATTAGTCATGTTTCAAATCTCATTGACTTGCATGGTAGCTCGTAAAGGTGGCACTATATGCAGTTTGCTTCCTAATTTTGCAGTTTTGTGCCCATGAATCATTGCCCGTAACAATCCATACACCAGCTGGATCTCCACACTGACAACCAATTTCCTCCACAGGTGGATGAAGAGCAAATACTCAATATCTAAACCATCCAATACTAATGTCCACCACTGGCCAGGCATTGGCTTGGCTTTGAGGCAGTACAACAACAGTGATACGTAGCTACATACTGAGAACTACAGTGAACCCATCCAACAGGTCGACAACAATTTGACAGAACTTAAAACCAACACGTACTGATGGGTATAGAGCTCAATGAGCTTGGTCGGTGCCTCCCTTGCCAGGAAATGATCATCAGAGTCTGGATGTTTGGTTGTCCTTGGAACCATAGACATCTGCCAATAGAAGGCAGAGCGTACTTGACAGTCCCAAAGGCAAATCCTGGGCCCATCACTGCAATCCCAGTCCACAGATTGCAAACCAATGTACTAAAATCTCAGGCTCCTTGCCTAATATTACTGCCGACATGAAACCATCTGTGACCAACATATGTGCTCCACAAGACTTTGGCTTAAAATGGATCAAATAAATCTGCTATGTGAACAAGTCGGGAAGCGAGAAAACACGAGCTAGTTATTTCTATCCGCAGTGAAGTTTTATTTCTCCATAAAGTTTAAGGAATTAGGAGTCCGACATCTTGTAATGAAAGGCAGGTCTATCTGTACAACACAGGGCCGTGGTCTTACAACACCAGCGTTATACATTCATTATATCCCCCTCTAGAGGCGGCTGTGAGTATTGCACTACGTAGCCCAACGCTTATCGTTTCATCAATAAACTTTGATTTCTTTGTCTTGCCGCAGCCCGAGCCCCTTCGGTGTAATCAGCATGAGGAGAAATTCTTAAAATAAGTGACACTTGCCCTTTAAGTGTGCACACAATAGCGCAGTACTTAATCAAAGCTTCAGAAATAACTCGCCTCTGCTTGAGTGCGTTCCCGGCTGCCGGCCTGTTCTCCTTTCAAAATCCAGCTTCTTATTTGCAACCCGAGATGTGGCTAAAGCTATACTTCCAATTCGGGAGGTGTCAATCCTTAGGCGTACGCGCCCCCATATACACAGCAGTCTGCCCATAGGCTTCAAAGAGGCACATATGGCTAAAATCATACCACTCACGGGAAATAAAGGAATTAAGAGGGAACATTGCCAGCTACCCTTAGGCGCTGCATTTGCTTGGCTTTCTGCTGTGATGTAAACTTTTTCAGCTAAATTAACACTGGCTTCTATTTCCCTGCGGTTACTTACAAGAAATTCATCACGCTGTAAAGTGTACATTTGCTTATGTACAAATGTCCACAACTCGACGCGTATGTGTTTAGATTATCAGGAAATGTGGCAGCGTTGCATTTCTAGATTTATGCTGAGCAGAAAGGAATGGGAAGCATCAGTCTGCACTTGTTTCCGCCATCAGATCTCTATCCGGATGAATGAGGAGATCGCAGGCTTCAAGGGAATCTGTCAGCTGTAGATCATGCTGAGAGCGGCAGACATGGGCGGACGGCTGATAGGGAGATAAAACAGATGATGCATGTCTCTTGAGCTGGTGGCTGTTTGCAAAGTTATAAAATCATGTTTTTCTTCTAAGTCTAAGAGTCATAAAAGCCGGGCTGAGCTGCAGCATCCATGCCTCCTCTTCCTCCATCACCACTTCCTGCCCTACATGATTGACATATAAAGCCGAGAAGGAAAAGTAGAGGAGGAGGGGCATGTATGCTGAAGCTCAGCCCAGCCTCTCTGATGCCTGAGCTTAGAAAGAAAACATGATATTCTACATCCACTGAAAGTTTGTTCCAAGCATCTACTACTCTTTCAGTAAAGTAATATTTTCTAATGTTGCTTCTGATCTTTCCCCCAGGTAACCTCTCACTGGGTCCTCTTGTTCTTGAGTGTTTTCTATAAACATTTCCCTCCTGATCCTTATTTAGTCCTGTACGGGTATGTTCACACTGAGCAAATAAGGCGGAATTCCACCTGATTTGCTCAGTATGAACATACCCTTACATACATAAAGGTTTCCATCATGTCCCCCCTTTCCCTTCTTTCCTCCAGACTATACAAATTAATATCCTTAAAGGGGTTATCCAGTGCTACAAAAACATGGCCACTTTTGCCCCACTCTTGTCTCCAGATTGGGTGGGGTTTGAAACTCAGCTCCATTGAAGTAAATGGAGCTTAAAGGGGTTATCCAGCGCCACAGAAAAATGGACACTTTCTTCCAGAGACAGCTCCAGTCTTGTCTCCAGTTTGGGTGCAGGTTTTGCTGCTCAGTTCCATTGAAGTGAATGGAGCTTAATTGCAAACCACACCTGACCTGGAGACAAGAGAGGGGAAGAAGGGGCCATGTTTTTGTAGCGCTGGATAACCCCTTTAAATCTTTCATGATATTTTTGCACGTAGACAGGTATCATTTGTTTTACATCCTTATCTGCTGCTCTGAACATGATATACAGTAAATTCCCTTTAATTCCTGGAAATGTTGAGAAGATCCCTAGCTGGCCATACACTTGGATGAAAAGGAACAGGCGACCATGTAATACATATAGCGGAAGCCGACTCCAACAGATGATGCCAGGAGAGCAAAGAATCGCGGATGTTGGATATTAATGATAAATCATCTTCTAAGTGAGAAAGGCCACTACAAGTGGTGTCTGGCAGTGCCTCATTCCTTGCTCTATTTATTAAAACAAAACATATGTATACTATATGTATGGGATCAGGGAGATAGCGGTCAGCCCAAGGAGCGTTTGGCCAATAGATATATAAACATATTGGACTGGAGCTGCTTACATGCTGCCCAATTTCTACCATCTTCTGTTTGGGGTGAGATGGATCAGACTGGTTAGATGTAACAAATGCTTTGCTCCTCTGAGACATCATTGTCACCATGGTTGTGGTCAGCTGCAGGATCGGGGGGGAGGGGTGGTAAGCCGAAATCTATATTAAAGCTATGTTAACACTGCAAATGTTTCCGTCCGTAGTGCGAACCGCGAATATACGCACGTAGTTATGAGGTTGATGCGTTCGCTTGAAAGCATACGATATACGCCCGCACACTGCACACTACGTATGAGCTTACGGCCGGATCGTATACGGCGCCGTGAAAAATGAACAAGACCATTGTTTGAGGACGGAAATGTTAAAACTCACGGACGTGGATTTCCTTGCGGTCCCGTACGGAGTATTTATTTCAGCCAAATTGAACTTGATTTTTAGATCCAAGAGGTTCTGTGTGTTTTATTGGGCTGGGCGAAGATTTCCAAGTAAATGACCTGCCTCAGATCGCTTCGAAACAAGCTAGGGAAGCAGAACTGTACTACGGGCGTATGTTCGCGGTTCGTACGCATCCGACCGCATGTCGATTTTTCCCACGCCCGTAGTTTCAGCCGCACATGTACGGCGGCGTATGAAATGCGGCCGGACTCATACGCAGTGTGAACATAGCCTTAAGGGGTTAAATGATTCTATTTTTGTAGAACAAAGTACTTTGGTGTCTGATTTCGCAGCTCATCACATTGATATAGATGATACCAAAATGCAATACCAGACTTGTCCTAAAGGCTGGAGTGGTGCTGTTTTGGTTGGGAAAAAATACACCCACTTGTTTGTGTATTCTAATTGGAAAAATGGATAAAACTGATGGAAAACTGGGCAAAGTTCAAAAACATCTAAAATTTGGGGCTAGCCAGCTAGAAATAATGTGATCCTGGCTGTAGAAGGAATATGAAACCTACAGTGGAGATTTATCATACCTGGTGCAGAGGAGCTGGGGCAGTCGCCCATAGCAACCAATAACAATGCAGCTTTCATTTTCCACAGGCCTTTGTAAGAATGAAAGCTGGACTCTGATTGGTTGCTATGGGCGACTGCTGCACCGATCATCTGCACAAGGGATGATAAATCTCTCCCCTATATCTGTAGAAGGGATTTGGGGCTCCGTATTACAAAAACTGAACTTCAATACAAAGAATGTATCCGTAAGGAACATTGCAGCCATTTTGGTAAAAAATCATGAGGGTTGTTGAAGGATGGATGTTCCCTTTAAGCCGTGTTCTCCAACCTGTGGCTCTCTCTCTAGATGCCAAAAACCAAAACGTCTACTATGGTGCTGTCAGGGCATGGTAGTCTTGCAACAGTTTGACCAGTTTCTTGGTGGCTTCCATGTTCTAGGGCCGGGACGGGGAACCTTAGTTGCAGAACTACAATCCCCATCATGCCTGGACAGCCGTCAGCTGTCCAGGCATGATGGGAATTGTAGTTTTGCAACAGCTGGAGGACTGAAGGTTCCCCGTCCCTGCAGTAGAGCATGGAAGTCACCAAGAAACTGGCCAAACACGAGGGCTGTCAGGGCATGATGGGAGCTGAAGCCACAGATTTGGGAGCGGCGCCTTTAAGCGTGGGTTCAAGTACAGGTTACATCCAATCAATATAATGTAATGTCCATGGAATGAGCTATTCCCGGAGAATGATGTGTCCCCAACCGGGGTTAAACCTGAAGCGCTGGGTGTAATGGCTGGCGTGTACGTGTCTTTGTGCGTGTATATATTTACTCTGCCATCCAGAACAAATCTACAGAACTCATTTTGAATATCCGCTTGTGAGGAACGCGCCATGTATAGCTGCAATTACAAGTCAGCCTACAGCCATCCGTGTGACTTGCAGAACACAAGGCAGAGCATATCATTTTATAACCAACACAATGAAGTCTATAGAAAGACTACATTAGAGGTGGGGGGGGGGGGGGAGAAAACATTGGGAATCTGGATTGGAGCTTTTAACGCCGGCGAAATGACAGTAAATTGGCGTGTTTATAATATTCACTCGAGCAGTTCTGTTAAATGCATAATTACGAGGCCAGAGCGCCGAAGCGATTCCCTCCCAAGGTGTCTGCGCTTAGATGTAGAGAAAGGTAGAGACGAAGGCGATTCAGGAAACGTCTCTAGAATAGAGCCAGCAGAAGAAGAACGGAACAATGGGAATGTTACAACAATCTGTATTTTTTATTTAAAAAACAAAATTCTAATAAAATTCTCTATATGATTTTTTTAAACTGAGTGTAGTACCAGCCACTGGCCTGTAGGTGTCCCCTAACCATACAAGCAATTTTTCCTAAAGAAATTGTTTTCTATTGGCTGTCTCCAGCAGAGAAGAGCGCTGGCAAGAAGGAAGGGGTGCACTAATTTCCGCCGGCGCTGTGGCGTCTACAGATGGGGATGGGGATGGGATGTGATGTCAGCCATGCTTTCAGTGCAACAAATAATTAACTCTGCTTTGCATAGTCAGGAAATTCTTGCAGCTATGATTATCCAGCAGAATCCGGCTGGCTCCAGTCCTATAAGACTATGGGCTCTAGGCTATTATAGTGTGTAGTCCTGGCTGAGGGTGTTACAATCCTAGCATTGTACCGTGGGACTATGCAGAAGAATGGGACCCAGACCACTACACACAGCTATACTATAGATAACATGCACTGACATTCAGGTGCACCTAGATATAGAGTTCTGTTATGCTGGAGGTTGAGCATCCCGTCCATGTACGAGAATCAGCCTGTCATAGGGGCAATCCATAAAGACAGTGCCCTCCAGGGGGTAATAACAATGCTACCTCTCATAGGACAGATGGCCAGCTCTGGTAGGGTGATTTCATCGGACTATCTACACCACACCTCCAGGAATTACACAACTACAACTCCCAGCATGCCCCTGCAAAGGTTCCCTTACTCCACATACACTAATGGTGCGTTTACACGAAACAATAATTGGCCCGATCGTACGATTAACGATGTCAGAGCAACGATTTCTTTTTATAACGATCAGCGTTTAGACGGTACATTATATCGTACGGAAAATCGTTTTGCGATCGCTTAAGCCTATCTCGCACATAGGTTAAATCGGCGAACGACTGTTTACACGGAACAATCTGCTAGTTTTTTGTGAACGACGATTTGAGAACATGTTGAAAGATCAAAATGAACGATTTCTCGTTCGTCGTTTGATCGTTCACTGCGTTTACAAGTACGATTATCGTTCGAATTCGATTGTTATCGTGCAAATTCGCACGATAATCGTTACGTGTAAACGCACCTTAATAGTCTCCACCCTGGCACTCTCCAGCCATTACAAATGGCCTACTACCAGCATACAGAGACTTAGGGCCCTATTCCATCGGACGATTATCGTTCAGATTATCGTTAAATTGTTTGAATCTAAACGATAAGCGTTCGGTTGAAATGCAGTTAACGATTAACGACCGAACGAGAAATCGTTGATTGCTTTATAAGACCTGGACCTATTTCTATCGTTGCTCGTTCGCAAAACGTTATTCGCATTGAATAAGACGTCGTTCGGTCGTTCGCAGTAGATACGAACGCAATAGCGAAGAAATAGCAAAGAAAAACGATCGCAAATACGATCATAAGTAACGATTATTGTTCCATGGAAATGAGTGAACGTTTTCAGGTCTTTCGCAATAGCGGTCGTTTGAGATCATTAATCGTTAACGACTATGGGAACGATAATCGTCCGATGGAATAGGGCCCTTAGGGTGCTATTACACAGGCCGATTACAGCCCGATTGTTTGGGCAATCGTCATCCATCAGCTGTAGCGATTCGTGGTTGGCGCCGGATGATTTTAGGTCCAAAAGTAAATCAAAGATCTGCCGATGATCGTTTCATCTGCTGATCGTCGTCTCTATTACACGGAGCAATAATCGGTCAGATTCAGCCAATTATGGCTCAGTGTAATAGGGTCCTTAGGTCCTTCCACACGAGGGGTCTACACTCTACACCTATTGACTCTTCTATCATTGCAAAATTCCCAGAATGTCAATACAAAGGTCCTTGTGCACTAATGGACTACAACACCCAGCAGGTCTATCCTCTCCTGCCACTGGGTAACTCCAACTCCCAGCATATCCTGACAGCCAGGGACATAGCTGCAGAGCAGCAATCCACAGCTAAGGACATAGCTATCCCCATCCTGTGGCTCTCCAGCTGTAACTACAACTCCCAGCATACCCCTAACAGTCTACATGTTGGATGACTGTACACATCCCAGCGTTTTATCTCACTTAGTATGTCTGAAATCTGTCGACTGGGCCCCGAAGAAGCGCCAGAGGCTGAGAAACCGCGGATGCTTTAAACCTCAGTACATTATTCAACAATATTGCAGAGATTACTGTTCAAGTGTAAAACCCTTTATAACCGCTTTACCCTCCTTGTTCCATTTCCCATTCAAATCCCATGTGAAAATTTCCAAGTAGAGCTTAAAAGAGAGAAACAGGGGGGAAAATACGTTTCATTCCATCCATGACTAATGCATACAGTACATCCTCATGCCGCAACGTATGCCGGAGATCAACAATCTCCTCAGGTCGCG
The DNA here is from genome assembly GCF_027789765.1 of Dendropsophus ebraccatus. Lineage (NCBI taxonomy): Eukaryota > Metazoa > Chordata > Amphibia > Anura > Hylidae > Dendropsophus > Dendropsophus ebraccatus. Next base: position 80,207,667 of record NC_091465.1, on the reverse strand, counting down.
TGTTCTTCATCAGGGACAACGTCCGCTGTGATATCACGGGATTAGTCAATTAGCCGTCGTTTATTGTTATGTTTACGCCGTAATAAATAAAACCGAAATCGCGGAAAAAAGCAAAACTGTCAATACATAGAGATATGATGCATATGCGTCCGTTGTATCTATGATAAACACTGTGGAAAAACTGTGCATTAAATGGTAAAAGCTATGGGGGAGATTTATCCAACATGGTGTAAAGTGAAACTGGCTCAGTCGCCCCTAGCAACCAATCAGATTCCACCTTTCATTTTCCAAAGAGTCTGTGAGGAATGAAAGGTGGAATCTGATTGGTTGCTAGGGGCGACTGAGCCAGTTTCACGTTACACCATGTTTGATAAATCTCCCCCTATGTGTCTCCATGGTTACAGACTATAAACAAGTCTGATCCTGGAGTGACAGGGGCGTAGCCAAAGGTTCATAGGTCCCAGTGAAGAAAATTAGCTCGGCCTCCCTCCCCCTCTTGTTTTATGACATTATCTCCTCTGACCTCCAAACTGAGTGACACCTCGGCTCCTGTCAATGCTGCTGCACAGACCTCCACGTAATCTGAGCACTGGAGCTGTATTTTACCAGGTCAAGCAAAAGTAGTCAACCTGAAGCATGGACCTAGTAGCAGTTGTGGCCACTCTCATCTCTACAGCTATAGCCCAGCATTACAAAGAAGCTACAGTGTTGCAGATACAGCCAGCCAGGGACTCAGAAGGGAGGGGGGAGGAGAGGAGACAGAGAGAAAAGCTCACACCAAGTTTTTTGTGTCTTCAGCAGAAAGCAGCAGCTGAAAACTGGGGGAAGGAGACCGAATAGATGATAGCATATATGGAAGGAATTGTTAGTCTCACCATAGGCAACAACATATCAAATGTTATGTTTGAGTAGAATATCCCTTTAAGCCTCCAACCCGCTGATACGTCTCTATAGCACATGGAGAGCTGAGGATGACTCTAACAGGGTGTTATAACCAGGAGGTCTCTAGGATCCTGAGGTGATGGAATCCCCTGGGCCCATTGCCCCTTGTACCCTCAGCTGAAGGAAGAAGCCTTTATGGAGTAATGTTGTCCTCCTCAGACATGGAGCCAGTATCCCTTTAAATCAATGAGATATTCATGTTTCGTCTTATAAAGTCCTTGTCGGTTTCCCCAGTGGAGACACCTGTGAAGCCCCCAATTACAGGGCCCAGATAATACGCTCCTATAATTCGCGGTGTCACGTGCCCAGGCAGCTATTAGCAGAGCGGCACTCAGCGAGCAGATGTGGAGGAGCAATGTGCAGTGAATGTGAAGCTGCAGCCAAGATAAGAGCCGAATAAAGCCGAGGACGGGGGAATAGAGATTTAAAGGTGATGATGACAATTAGTGAACGTGTTGTACACTGTGACTGCTGCTGTATAATAAGTGGAGGAGAACTCCCCCCCCATCCCATTCTCCGCACCGTGACGGAACGGGGACTGTGGGGCTATTTGACTTTTAGAGGTAGCGTTATCATGAGACAACACGGAAAATCACATAGGTCTCTAGTAAACATAAGTCCTTGACTCGTCCTCTGTTAAAAGATCAGTGGTGTCTCCACTTCTGTGCTAGTAGACCAGTCATCCTGCAGGAGGTGTCTGGTGTGTGACTTTATTGTGGACATTGTGGTCACTGTGCTACATTGTCTCTAGGTGGCGCTAATGTACAGTACATCCATGTATCCATGTGTGCAGCAAGTGATATTGGGACTGGGTGGAACTCTGGGCTAAGACCGCCCCCGAGGAGCTCTATGAAAGAGTAAAGGCCACACGAGTGACTGGGAACCTGTGGAGGAGTAAAGCTACCATATGAGGATGGTGTAGGTCTACGTATATGTGAGAGGGGTCCTGGACCCCCGTTACCCTGTGTCATGGCAGATACTTAGCGACACTTGGAGATGTTGTGTGCTATGTTGAGTGAAGGAAGAAGAGACTGTGTCTATAGGTAGCCATAACTGTAAAAGACTAATACAGAGGTCAGAGTCTTTAGTAATGATCCTCCATATTGCAAGCGGCACCAGAGACAAAGGCGCAAATACAAAGTTACTGTCAACCTGAACTGTTAAAGTAGAACTCTAAAGAGAGAGACTGTGGAGACCACTACTTGTATATCTGTGGGTGGTATTGGCATAAATGCTATCTCAATGCAACCGGGTTGGTCAAGGGGGTCCTGGAAATGGGTAGAGACGGCCTTCACAGACACTCCCAGGGGGTATCAGGGCAAATAATGCTGAGAGGGGCATGCAGTGGTAGGGAGTATTGTCCTTTAGACCCATAATGGTCCAAAAGGTTCCAAGGGCACAACCTCCCCTACATAGAGTTTATAAGTATCTGCAAGTGCCTTCTAAGAGTGAGGAAAACCAACAAGTGGGGTACCTGTACCTGAGACTGCAACTAGTAAGCTTGTGTACTACTTAAAGTGAAAGTAAGTATTAAAGGGGCTTTCAAATCAACAGGTTTCAGAAAGTTAAATAGATGTGTAATTTACTTCTATTTAAAAATCTGAAGTCTCCCCATACTTATCAGCTGCTGTATGCCCTGCAGGAAGTGGTGTATTCTTTCCAGTCTGACACAGTGCTCTCTGCTGCCACCTCTGTCCATGTCAGGAACTGTCCACATCAGGAAAGGTTTTTTATGGGGATTTGCTGCTGCTCTGGACAGTTCCTGACATGAGAGAATACACCACTTCCTGCAGGACATACATTAGCTGATAAGTACTGGAAGACTTGAGGTTTTTAAATAGAAATAAATTACAAATCTAGATAACTACCTGAACCAGTTGATTTAAAAGAAAAAGATTTTCGCTGGACTACTCCTTTAAGTGTGTTTTGCCGCTACATAAGGAACTAGAGGTTTTGTGATTGTAGCATATAGAGTCAGTATAGTAGATGGATATACAGTATATAGGTTGTCCCCCTGGGGGATGATATAGTGACTATAACAGGGTGACTCCGTCTAGTTGTGCCTCAATAGTCCGGGAGAGCCGCTGCGGCCCCTGTGGGAGCAGTAATGGCGGATAGATTGTGTCTCGCTCATCATTACAACTCACAGAGAGAAACCAGGCTGGATGCGATGTATAACAATGTGACGGTGAAGGACGATTCAAGGACTCGGAGAATTGCTTCATTTTAGCGGGAAATAGAAAAAAAATAGAAATTGTATTCAGCCTAATGCCTGGCGAGAATCCCGATGCCTTTCATGCAGCGTTCGCAGTGTCTGTCGTGTTTTGCAATAGGTGTTCCTGCAAGTCTAGCCAGCGCCGGTGACAGCGGGGTCAACATCAAAGCCGGCAGTATGATTACTTTCTATTCCCTGCCTTCCTTTAGGACAGCTCGGTGGGCAGAACGCGCGGCGCTGCCTGCACCTGCCTCCTGGAGGGAACGTTAACCCAATACTCCTATAGTCACAATCATCCCCCCGCCATATAACCGCCCGTCACCACCCTGTATGACCGTGGGCACCAGGTAGTTGTTCTTCAGACCATGAGGGGTTAACAAAGGGGGAAATAACACTGCGCCAATGAGAGAGTCAACACGACAGGTGACAGATATAGAGCGGGGGTTGGGCAACGTGTAACAAGTGACTATGTGATGTCATTATGTGGTGTGATGTCATATCTATGGTAGGAGTATATAATGTATATCTTCATGGCAGATGTAAGGTGTGACATCATAGCGTTATAAACACTAATATTATGTCCAGGTGATGTAAGGTGATGTGCGTCCGTATCCGAATTTCCCGCTGCACACAATGGAGCGTGTGGCCGGAGCCGCACACTCCATTGTGAGAACTGACAGGTCTCTGCGTCCGCTATTCAATGAATTTTGTGTGGCCGGATGAAATCACAGCCGGAGCGTATACTATGGGGGAGATTTATCAAACTGGTATAAAGTAGAGTTGTCTTAGTTGCCCCTAGCAACCAATCAGATTCCGCCTTTCATTCCTCACAGATTTTTTGGAAAATGAAAGGTGGAATCTGATTGGTTGCTAGGGACAACTGAGGCAGTTCTACTATACACCAGTTTGATAAATTTCCCATTTGTGTATCACTGCGGCCGGGATTCCATCAATTCACAATACAACGTATGTTTTGTGTAAATCACGGCCGTTGTTGCAATTTGCAACAACGGCCTTGATTTACACAAAACATACGTTGTGTGAACATGGCCTTATACTGATATTATGTCCATGTGATGTAAGGTGTGATGTCACAGTGTTATACTGATATTATGTCCAGGTGATGTAAGGTGTGATGTCACAGTGTTATACTGATATTATACCAGTGTGATGTAAGGTGTGATGTCATAGTGTTATACTGATATTATACCAGTGTGATGTAAGGTGTGATGTCACAGTGTTATACTGATATTATGTCCAGGTGATGTAAGGTGTGATGTCACAGTGTTATACTGATATTATGTCCATGTGATGTAAGGTGTGATGTCACAGTGTTATACTGATATTATGTCCAGGTGATGTAAGGTGTGATGTCACAGTATTATACTGATATTATGTCCATGTGATGTAAGGTGTGATGTCACAGTGTTATACTGATATTATACCAGTGTGATGTAAGGTGTGATGTCATAGTGTTATACTGATATTATGTCCAGGTGATGTAAGGTGTGATGTCACAGTGTTATACTGATATTATACCATTGTGATGTAAGGTGTGATGTCATAGTGTTATACTGATATTATACCAGTGTGATGTAAGGTGTGATGTCACAGTGTTATACTGATATTATACCAGTGTGATGTAAGGTGTGATGTCACAGTGTTATACTGATATTATACCAGTGTGATGTAAGGTGTGATGTCACAGTGTTATACTGATATTATACCAGTGTGATGTAAGGTGTGATGTCACAGTGTTATACTGATATTATACCAGTGTGATGTAAGGTGTGATGTCACAGTGTTATACTGATATTATGTCCAGGTGATGTAAGGTGTGATGTCACAGTGTTATACTGATATTATGTCCAGGTGATGTAAGGTGTGATGTCATAGTGTTATACTGATATTATACCAGTGTGATGTAAGGTGTGATGTCACAGTGTTATACTGATATTATACCAGTGTGATGTAAGGTGTGATGTCACAGTGTTATACTGATATTATGTCCATGTGATGTAAGGTGTGATGTCACAGTATTATACTGATATTATGTCCATGTGATGTAAGGTGTGATGTCACAGTGTTATACTGATATTATACCAGTGTGATGTAAGGTGTGATGTCATAGTGTTATACTGATATTATACCAGTGTGATGTAAGGTGTGATATCACAGTGTTATACTGATATTATGTCCATGTGATGTAAGGTGTGATGTCACAGTGTTATACTGATATTATGTCCATGTGATGTAAGGTGTGATGTCACAGTATTATACTGATATTATGTCCATGTGATGTAAGGTGTGATGTCACAGTGTTATACTGATATTATACCAGTGTGATGTAAGGTGTGATGTCACAGTGTTATACTGATATTATACCAGTGTGATGTAAGGTGTGATGTCACAGTGTTATACTGATATTATACCAGTGTGATGTAAGGTGTGATGTCACAGTGCTATACTGATATTATACCAGTGTGATGTAAGGTGTGATGTCACAGTGTTATACTGATATTATGTCCATGTGATGTAAGGTGTGATGTCACAGTGTTAAACTGATATTATACCAGTGTGATGTAAGGTGTGATGTCACAGTGTTATACTGATATTATACCAGTGTGATGTAAGGTGTGATGTCATAGTGTTATACTGATATTATACCAGTGTGATGTAAGGTGTGATGTCACAGTGTTATACTGATATTATACCAGTGTGATGTAAGGTGTGATGTCACAGTGTTATACTGATATTATACCAGTGTGATGTAAGGTGTGATGTCACAGTGCTATACTGATATTATACCAGTGTGATGTAAGGTGTGATGTCACAGTGTTATACTGATATTATGTCCAGGTGATGTAAGGTGTGATGTCACAGTGTTATACTGATATTATGTCCATGTGATGTAAGGTGTGATGTCACAGTGTTATACTGATATTATACCAGTGTGATGTAAGGTGTGATGTCACAGTGTTATACTGATATTATGTCCAGGTGATGTAAGGTGTGATGTCACAGTGTTATACTGATATTATACCAGTGTGATGTAAGGTGTGATGTCACAGTGTTATACTGATATTATGTCAGTGTGATGTACAGTGTGACCTCATAGGGAGACATTTATCAAAATGCACCCCTGGCACGTCCGCCCCTTTTCTGTGGTGCACATCAGCCGTGATTCCTGCTCGCCTGATGGGTGGTCAGGGGCGGTGGGGCAAGGCGGGGGGGGGTTTAGACTCGGGTGTAAATTTTTGCTAAATTCCTGTGCCAAGCTAAAACAAGGTGTGATGTCACAGTGTATAAATATTTATATTATAACAGTGTAATATAAGGTGCGATGCCACTATGTATAAATAATAACAGTGTAACAGTGTAATACAAGGTGTGATGCCACTGTGTATAAATATTATTATTATAACAGTGTAATACAAGGTGTGATGTCACAGAGTATAAATATATATATTATAACAGTGTAATACAAGGTGTGATGTCACAGTATATAAATATTATTATTATGACAGTGTAATACAAGGTGTGATGTCACAGTTTTATTTCAGAGTTTTTAAAAGAATTGGGTCTGTTGATTGTAAACACTTATGTGTCACTCAGCTCCATCTTCCAGATATTCCAGATAGTGTGGGGTCTCCGTCACCCTGACCTGCCATTGTATGGGATCATTGGAGCAGCCCCCCCTCCCACAGCACAGAGTCTCTCCCCCCTATAATACCTGTATATAACATAAGGTGGTTCTCCCACCCCCCTCCCACAGCACAGAGTCTCTCCCCCCTATAATACCTGTATATAACATAAGGTGGTTCTCCCGCCCCCCTCCCACAGCACAGAGTCTCTCCCCCTATAATACCTGTATATAACATAAGGTGGCTCTCCCGCCCCCCTCCCACAGCACAGAGTCTCTCCCCCCTATAATATTTGTATATAACATAAGGTGGCTCTCCACCCCCCTCCCGCAGCACAGAGTCTCTCCCCCCTACAATACCTGTATATAACATAAGGTGGCTCTCCGCCCCCCTCCCGCAGCACAGCAGAGTCTCTCACCCCTATAATACCTGTATATAACATAAGGTGGCTCTCCGCCCCCCTCCCGCAGCACAGAGTCTCTTCTACTGAAGTGCTGCTATATAATTGCCTCCGGCCCCGTCCGGTTCTAGAGGTTCCAGGATCTGTATTCCATCCCAGCACAAATGAGATGATTGAATCCCACTGTGTAATCGCATTTACAGGGACAGTAAAATAATGGGCCTCATCCCAATATATCACTTAACCTCCGTGCTGTGATATGGATTGGGGCAGTCTCTCTAATCCCCTATATGCTATCAGTACATTATGGTGTGGCCAGGGGAAGCCAACCGAGAAATTGTACCGCGCTCTAATGTTAATCTTTTTCGGTTATCAGATTTTTTGCCTTTCCAGACAAATGGTGCGGTGGGAAGCGATTGTTTCCCCGTATAAGCCACCTGCCCTTGTTAGAAGCTTTAACCACTCGGCTGCGCCGGGGACTTCCGGAGATTTCCAGCTTTATAGGAAATATTCCAGACCTTGTGAAGGGGCGGGCGATGGAAGGGTTAATAAGAGCGCAGGTTAGCTGGTGTATTAATCCTGCCATCCTGACGTGGGGGCGGACTGAATAAACGCTCATCGGGAGAATCTAAGTAACAGCGTAATGGAGTATGGTCTTTATAATGTACCGCAACGTAATATAATGTCCGAATCTGCACCACTACAGAGGCCATTGTTCTGTTGGGGGGCACTATAGGGGTCAATCTACAACTAAAGGCCCTATTCCACGGGCCGACATAGAGGAGCTCCTCGTTCCCTGCTCGCTGCCGCCATGCCACGCGGGTGAGTGCGGGAGGGGTCATGGTGAGCTGTGTGGGGGCTCCCCGGGTAATCTCTAGATCGTCCGGGCAGCCCATAGAGGATAGTGGTGGTCTGCTGCCGCCGCTCCTATTGCTCGGGGCTACGGTAGCAGATCCCTGCTATACAACGTTCATATCGGCTGATCATTGCCTTCTATTCTACGGGACGATTATCGACCGCAGCGGCCGATATCAGCCGAATATGGCCGATAATTGTTCCGTGGAATAGGACCTTAAGACAACAGATGTAGCAGAGCTGAAGCTGTCAGTTTTGCAGGCAGCACTCAATTTTGCAGCATGATAACTTGCTATTGCTTGTAGGGGGTGTGAAGACAGATATAATATAACAAACTGTGCTACATGACAGATTCGGCTCTGCTACATCAATATATCCAGTCTTGCTTCCTATAACAAACCAAGCCTTAATATATTGGCATACTCAGTTCTGCTACATCAATATACTCAATGGTGGAGATTTATCAAACACGGTGGAAAGTGAAACTGGCTCAGTCGCCCCTAGTAACCAATCAGATTCCACCTTTCATGCCTCACAGATTCTTTGGAAAATGAAAGCTGGAATCTGATTGGCTGCTAGGGGCAACTGAGACAGTTTCACTTTACACCATGTTTGATAAATCTCCACCAATATACTCAGGTTTTGCTTCCTATAATATTCCAATTTCCGATGCATTAACAAACTCAGCACTGCTCCATCACGTATAGTCAATCATATGACAAGGCCATGCCTAATGCATAAGCAAACTCAGCTCTGTTATATCAGTAAACTCAATGTATGACAAGTACAGCCCTAATAATATAACAAACCTATCCCTGCTATTGATGAATCCTGCTCTGGCACATCTCACAAGCTTAGCTCTGCTACATCCCTATCTTATTAAAAGCTCCCTGGTTCACACACTGTATCCAAAGGCCATGGAGCAGATTCCCTGGCATCACTACTGGACCCCCGAGCTGCCATTGACCTGGATGGCATTGTGAGGTATGATACGCAGCTGATAGACGAGTAAAATGGAGCTGCATGAGTCGGGACCCCCAGGCCCCAATGTGACCCATGTGACCATGCCTGTTCTGGAATTCGGGACGAAACATTGTCTCATGTAATCAACAATATAAAGCTCATATCTGTCCCCCGCAGTTTTCTTCAATTGTCTTTCCCCCAGGAAGTCTGCGGAGGAAAAAGAAGTCTCGGTGGTAGAATAAAGGTTATCACAAATCGCTTCCACAGTAATTCTGATTCTGAAGTCACCTAGTTGGATCCTGGAGGACGCGTACGAGAACGTGAAGGATCCTCCTGGTTCATTTGTTTGAAGAAAAAACACAGGAGTGGAAATTGTGGAAGGATCCTCCTGGTTTTACATTGTATCAGGTTTCATCTAAAGTTCTTAGAGGATATTCCTGCGTTATATTTTGAATGAGAGTTCCTTTAAAGTTCTTGGAGGATCCTCCTGGGTTTTACTTTGTATCAGAGTCCATATAAAGTTCTTAGAGGATCCTCCTGGTTTATACTTTGTATCAGAGTCCATATAAAGTTCTTAGAGGATCCTCCTGGGTTATACTTTGTATCAGAGTCCATGTAAAGTTCTTGGAGCATCCTCCTGGTTTATACTTTGTATCAGAGTCCATGTAAAGTTCTTGGAGGATCCTCCTGGTTTATACTTTGTATCAGAGTCCATATAAAGTTCTTAGAGGATCCTCCTGGGTTTTACTTTGTATCAGAGTCCATATAAAGTTCTTAGAAGATTTTCCTGGATAATACTTTGTATCAGAGTCCATGTAAAGTTCTTGGAGGATCCTCCTGGTTTATACTTTGTATCAGAGTCCATGTAAAGTTCTTGGAGGATCCTCCTGGGTTATACTTTGTATCAGAGTCCATGTTGGAGGATCCTCCTGGTTTATACTTTGTATCAGAGTTCATCTGAAGTTCTTGAGGATCCTCCTGGTTTATACTTTGTATCAGAGTTCACCTGAAGTTCTTGAGGATCCATCTGGTTCATTCTTTGAAGATACATTGTATCAAGAGTTCATCTATAGTTGTGTCAGAATCTACCATCAGTCTGATGCCTTGCCCATGGTCTACTGGTGAAGGAACATTGACTGGGGAAGGGAAATCAATGGGACAATCAACAGTTCCTCTATATCTGCGGGGTCTTAGATAGTTTGATGTTTCATAACACCAACATCAAGTCTCATCGCTGCTGTAACATCTAATATCTATAATAATCTGAAAAGCCTCATAGTCTCTCGAGAATCGATCTGATCTTGTATCCCATCATGAATGGCTTCTATAAGGCCTCTATGCATGTCCCCACCCTGGCATGGGCAGTCCAGTTTTTATTAGGATGTGATAGTGCAAACCAAGATCTTGAGTCACTGTAAAAACCTTTTTACACCAACAACATACCCCTAACCCTACTGTAAAGTCCATTGGAAGACACATGTCCCAACTGAGCATTGACTATGGGGTCCACTCATTGACAAAAGGTTGTCCTCACTGGCTCGAAGCCAAGATAGACAGAGATTCTTCTGTTGGGTCCATTCTGGATGGTCCAGCAGAGATAATCCTATAGGAGCAGCCTTACCGCCCACCATTAGGGGTTGTTATGGTAAGATCACTAAGGTGGGGTTCACATATATTAGGTTTTCCGACATCCTTCTTTTACCAGAAACCAATGGCAAAAATGCATCAGTTCTCCTATCCCTGCTTTTTATGAACCTTCAGTTGTTTGACTTACTGAATCATCAAACATCAGGTCCGCCGGATATATGTGACAGGGGCCTTATAAGATCTCTTTAATGATATGGTGAGGACTTGTTCTGTATAGATGGAGGTTGAGCCATCAGAGTTACCTCTTCTGTACCTAGAACCTCAGTGCTAGAACCCAATGAACCAAAGTCTGACAATGGCCAAGAAAGTTGAGGGTGGGTGGAGAAAAGTTGGTGGAAAAGGAGAATTATCAACTTTTGGATGTTCATGGGTCATAACTAGTGTTGAGTTGAACTGCTTGGGTTCGGCAACGTTTTCCAAACCTGAACATTCAGCATTTCACTCCCGACAGCTGGAGAAGTTGGATGCCGTTCTAGGGCTGCCAGAAAATATGGATACAGCCTATGGCCTATTGCTGTTTCCATGTTTTTCAGGACTCTCTAGAGTGGCATCCAACTTCTTCAGCCGCCAGGTTGTCAGGTTTGGACAACGTTGCCCAAGCAGTTAGCTCATAGCCAGTGGCTATGTACAGCGGCCCAGCTATAATTCTTCTTTAGGGCCCACATGTTATAGTCTATAGGACCAGAGCTGATAGGGTTCTGTGTTGTGGAGAGTCTGGTACCTCTGATGTAAGCGTGTGGATGAGTCTTGTGCTGATGTCGGGATATTTCTGGACCGGTGCTGTCACCTGCGTATCTCTTGTCCTTTCCATTTATTAGGATCTCCTCCTTGCTCTCCTCTAATCTCTGGCTTCCTCTTGGCCGCGCTCCCCCTCCCCATTGTCTCCTTTGCTTATCTCGCCGTTGTCCTCCGGTGCTCGCTCTTTATCTTGACAAGCCTGTGATGGTCTTATTTTCCCTAATCACCCTGTGTGTGTACATGACCCAGCAGCCGGCACTGCATTGCGGATAGGGCGTCATTTAACCCTTATTAATAATATATGATAAAGGGGCCATCATCATGGTGGGACCTGGACCAGTAGATGTAGCAGAGCTCAATGTGACAGCGCTATGATTAGTGCATGAATAGGGATACGGTTTTCACCTGCAGTCCTATGTAAATCCACAGAGATCATAAAGGAATCCGATCCTGAGGCTGGAACAGCTCCTCAAACTTTTTCTCCTTACTTTCCCAATGTCCTCGGTAATTCTGTGAATGTGGAGCAGGATGGAGAATCGGATCAGATCAGATATTACATAGAGAGGACACAGATATCACATAGAGAGAGCACAGATATCACATAGAGAGAGCACAGATATCACATATAGAGGGCACAGATATCACATAGAGAGAGCACAGATATCACATAGAGAGAGCACAGGTGGTCACAGTATACATATAGTATCCCCTATGGAGTCTATATAGCTTATATACATCTATATTAGCCATTCATAGGTATCACCTGCATAGCCTGTGCGGCCGCCCTCACCGGTAACACATAGAGGAGGCCAATAAAGATAAATATGGGGATAAATCAGTAATGTCTCGTGGTGACGTCTAATGTCCCATATACATGTCTCACTGCACAGTTACTGTATGTAAACGATCCATGCCTCATGGTGATGTCTTGGTGATGTCTCAGTGATGTCTCTTTGATTTCTCGGTAATGTCTCGGTGATATCTCAGTAATGTCTCGGTGACCTCTCGGTGATATCTCAGTAATGTCTTGGTAATGTCTCTGTGATGTCTCTGCGATGTCTTGATGATGTCTCATTTATGTCTCAGTGATATCTCAGTGATGTCTCAGTAAAGTCTTAGGGATGTCTCAGTGATGTCTCGGTAATGTCTCGGTAATGTCTCAGTGATGTCTCACTGATGTCTCAGTGATGTCTCAGGTAAAGTCTCAGTGATGTCTTGGTGATGTCTCAGTGATGTCTTGGTGATGTCTCAGTGATGTCTCAGGTAACGTCTCAGTGATGTCTTGGTTAGGTTTCAGGGAAGTCTCGGTAATGTCTTGATGATGTCTCAGTAATGTCTTGGTGATGTCTCAGTGATGTGTTGGTGATGTCTCAGTGATGTCTTGGTTAGGTTTCAGGGAAGTCTCGGTAATGTCTTGGTGATGTCTCAATAATGTCTTGGTGAGGTTTCGGTGAAGTCTCAGTAATGTCTCGGTGATGTCTCAGGTGATGTCTCAGTGATGTCTTGGTGATGTCTCAGTGATGTCTTGGTGATGTCTCGGGGATGTCTCAGATATGCCTCAGTAATGTCTCGGTGATGTCTCAGTGATGTCTCAGGTAACGTCTCAGTGATGTCTCAGTGATGTCTTGGTTAGGTTTCAGGGAAGTCTCGGTAATGTCTTGATGATGTCTCAGTAATGTCTTGGTGATGTCTCAGTGATGTGTTGGTGATGTCTCAGTGATGTCTTGGTTAGGTTTCAGGGAAGTCTCGGTAATGTCTTGGTGATGTCTCAATAATGTCTTGGTGAGGTTTCGGTGAAGTCTCAGTAATGTCTCGGTGATGTCTCAGGTGATGTCTCAGTGATGTCTTGGTGATGTCTCAGTGATGTCTTGGTGATGTCTCGGGGATGTCTCAGATATGCCTCAGTAATGTCTCGGTGATGTCTCAGTGATGTCTTGGTGATGTCTCAGTGATGTCTTGGTGATGTCTTGGTTAGGTTTCAGGGAAGTCTCGGTAATGTCTTGGTGATGTCTTAATAATGTCTTGGTGAGGTTTCGGTGAAGTCTCAGTAATGTCTCGGTGATGTCTCAGGTAATGTCTCTGTGATGTCTCGGTAATGTCTCGATGATGTCTCAGTAATGTCTCGGGGATGTCTCAGATATGCCTCAGTAATGTCTTGGTGATGTCTCAGGTAATGTCTGTGATGTCTCGGTAATGTCTCAGTAATATCTCGCTGATCTCTCGGTGATGTCTCAGGTAACATCTCAGTAATGTCTCGCTGATGTCTCAGGTAACGTTTCCCATCCACGCCTGGCAGTAATACATGAGTGCGGTATCGGCCGGGGACGTGTATCTGGAAGTGATGTAAGAATAAGCTTTGTACTATTGATCAGCCATGTTATTCCCTCTGATGTATCTAGATGGATATTTCCTCCGTCCCGTCGATCCTGCGCCACGCTCGCTCAGATCCGCGGCCCCGGCTTCTCCATAGACCGATAAATAAAAATAAAATGGTTCTCTGTTGCTTTCCGTCGATTTTATTTATTGACCCGGTGGCCCATTACCTGGTGATTAAAGTCTCTTCCAGGCGAGATTTCTCTGACATTTTCATTGGAGCCATATGCAAATAGAAAATTAATAATTTATTCCGCATATGTTATTTACTGAGGCCCGGTGCTCCTCGGCGGCAGTGGGCGAACTGTAAGGCCCAGCAAGGAGCCTCCATACCATATGGCAGCTGTCCCGGATGCTTCCTGTACTGTAATGCGAATGATTGTGACTGATGCTGCCACTATACAGGCACAGCAGAGCTGGATTTGTCATTGCACTGGTGGTTGGCTGATGACGCTGGTGGCTTAGTTGCAGTCCTATGTAAATCCATAGACATTACAGTGGATGTATCAATGTATATACCCATAAAACTCCGGCCCCATTTATCATTCTAGCAGTGATGAACCAGGAAGATCAGGATGAGCACAGCAATGGGGTCTTGCCAGAGAGATGGGTGTAGGATTGTGGAAGGGTTTACAGGAAGTCTACAGGCGCCATATAATAACTCCCAGAATTATAATCCTTTCAGCTTCCATGCGGATTATAATAGCCGGGATTAATACGCTTAGTACCGCGGACAGCTCCAAGTGTGGATTTAAAGGGGTTGTTCAACAAAGAAATGTTTTCTTTCAAATCAGCTGGTTCCGGATAGTGCCAAAGATTTGTAATTTACTTCTATAAAAAAAATCTCTAATATTCTAGTACTTATAAGCTGCTGTATGTCCTGCAGGAAGTAGTGTATTCTTTCCAGTCTGAGGCTATGTTCACACTACGTATATGTCCGGCTGCATATTTTCGCGGCCGGACATATACTTGTAAAACTCCGGCCGGGATTTACGCAAGTTGCGGCCGGTTACGTACGGTCCGTGAACTTACGCCCGTAAGCTACGTACGCTTCCCGAGCGGTGCACGTAGCGATCTGACAGTGGTATTTTACTGGGATATCTTCGGCTAGCCCCGGACACCCCACAGAACCTTTTGGATCGGCAAATCAAAGTTGAAAAAAGAAGAAATCACCACTATGTACGGGACCGCATGTTACACTACGGGCGTAAGTTACAGCATTTCCGTCATGAAACAATGGTCTGGTTCATTTTTTATGGCGCCGCATACGATCCTGGTGTAAGTTCGTACGTAGTGTGAACTGTGCAGCCGTATACTTTCCATTGTACGCAAACTACGTCAATGTCCGGTCGCTTATTCACGGAGCGCGCTACGGCCGGAAACTTTCGTAGTGTGAACATAGCCTGACTCAGCGCTCTCTGCTGGCTGCCACCTCTGTCCATGTCAGGAACTGGCCAGAGCAGCAGCAAATCTTTACAGATAACCTCTCCTGCTCTAGACAGTTCCTAACATGGACAGAGGTGGCAGCAGAGAGCACTGTGTCAGACTGGAAAGAATACACCACTTCTTGCAGGACATACAGCAGCTTATAAGTACTGGAAGACTGGAGATTTTTTAATAGAAGTAAATTAGGAATGTGCATAACTTTCTGAAATCAGTTTTGAAAGGAAACAAATTACACCGGAGTTCCCCTTTAAACATATACCTGAGCCTTGTGCTTCCCTCTGATGTAGCGGGTGCCACAGGGCGAGCATTCAGCATTTTAGTAAACATTAACTGATCGCAATTTGAGCTGATCGGCAATCACCTGACCTCATATCCAGAGAGCGAGTAACTCTTCTCCTCATGGGCACAAGGTACAGAGACCCAGGGCAATCATGGCTGGGGCTGAGCCAAGAGACGGCGCCATCTACTGCAGACACTGACCCCGGAGTTTATAGGCAGATTACGAGAGGGCGATTGATTTACACATATCAGGAGGAGATGGAGTGGGAATAAATCTGCAGCATTAACATTAACAATACTGTTCTTCTATCTAGTGAGTTCTATAGAAGATAGGAGATAGATAGATAGATAGATAACAAAAATGGAACACGAGGACGGCACTCCAGTAGTGTATAGTGAAGATTTATTCACCCAATCACAAGTAGCGACGTTTCGACTCTAACATGAGTCTTTCTCAAGGCTTGAGAAAGACTCATGTTAGAGTCGAAACGTCGCTACTTGTGATTGGGTGAATAAATCTTCACTATACACTACTGGAGTGCCGTCCTCGTGTTCCATTTTTGTTATCCGGAGGAGTCGGGGGTCGACTTTTATGGGACGTGCACCCACCAGCTTTAAGCTATTTTGACTTCAAGCCAGCACAGTGCCGTCCATCCACCATTTTCTATTTAGATAGATAGATAGATAGATAGATAGATAGATAGGAGGTAGATAGATAGATAGATAGATAGATAGATAGATAGATAGGAGATGGATAGATAGATAGATAGATAGATAGATAGATAGATAGATAGATAGATAGGAGATAGATAGATAGGAGATAGATAGATAGGAGATAGATAGATAGATAGATAGATAGATAGATAGATAGGAGATAGATAGATAGATAGATAGATAGATAGATAGATAGGAGATAGATAGATAGATAGATAGATAGATAGATAGATAAATAGATAGATAGATAGGAGATAGATAGATAGATAGATAGATAGATAGATAGATAGATAGGAGATAGATAGATAGATAGGAGATAGATAGATAGATAAATAGATAGATAGATAGATAGGAGATAGATAGATAGATAGATAGATAGATAGATAGATAGATAGATAGATAGGAGATAGATAGATAGATAGATAGATAGATAGATAGATAGATAGGAGATAGATAGATAGATAGTCCAATAGTATAAATCCCGCAGCACACAAAAAAGTGTGTGCTGCGGGATTTATACTATTGGACTAGCTACAAGAATCCTTGGTCTGGATTTACCGCTGGCACCACAGGTTGTTTTTTGGAGTGCTGCTCTATATTTTCTATTAGATAGATAGATAGATAGATAGATAGATAGATAGGAGATAGATAGATAGATAGATAGATAGATAGACAAAACACAACAATCACTGAACTCAGGGAGAACAGTGAAAACTTCCAATGGAGTACTCATTTACGAGTCTCCATTGATTGTCCCATACAAAATTTAAATATGCAAAAAAGGGGTCCGTGGAGCCTCAGTTAAGAGTCTCAAAACACGGGAATAGCCAGATATCCCTCTCTCCAGAGAAGGAAGCCCATTGCCAAGGGGTGCCTCCTAGTGGGGAGAGCCCCAAACCACCCTGATACATAGTCCCTCAGGTCCTCACTCTGTAGCGAGCTTTGGGACCTAAATAGGAAAACACCAGGGTGGCCCCTGTGAGTCAAAGTCTAACTCTGTGGCGAGTATAACGACATAGATAGATAGATAGGAGATAGATAGGAGATAGATAGATAGATAGATAGATAGATAGATAGATAGATAGATAGATAGGAGATAGATAGATAGATAGATAGATAGAAGATAGATAGACAGACAGATAGTTAGATAGATAGATAGATGATAGATCGATAGATAGATAGATAGATAGATAGATAATAGATAGGAGATAGATAGATAGATAGATAGATAGATAGATAGATAGGAGATAGATAGGAGATAGATAGATAGATAGATAGATAGATAGATAGATAGATAGATAGGAGATAGATAGGAGATAGATAGGTAGATAGATAGATAGATAGGAGATAGATAGATAGATAGATAGATAGATAGATAGGAGATAGAAGATAGATAGATAGATAGATAGATAGATAGATAGATAGATAGGAGATAGATAGATAGATAGATAGATAGATAGATAGGAGATAGATAGGAGATAGATAGATAGATAGATAGATAGATAGGAGATAGGTAGATAGATAATAGATAGATAGATAGATAGATAGATAGATAGATAGATAGATAGAAGATAGATAGATAGATAGATAGATAGATAGGAAATAGATAGATAATAGATAGATAGATAATAGATAGATAATAGATAGATAGGAG
Source organism: Dendropsophus ebraccatus (assembly GCF_027789765.1). Lineage (NCBI taxonomy): Eukaryota > Metazoa > Chordata > Amphibia > Anura > Hylidae > Dendropsophus > Dendropsophus ebraccatus. The sequence continues at coordinate 80,189,797 of NC_091465.1, read as the reverse complement.
ATAGAGTAGATTTGGGATCAGATTTGGGATCATCCCTCCCTGTATATAGGTCATAGTTCCCTTTTGCCGCCTGTCCCAGGACTGGATGTCCCACAAGGACAGATGAGAGGAGTGAATCCTCATCCCGTTGTGATTTCGCTGCTTTGCTGCCTCTGGGCCAGGGCACCTTGTGACCAATAAGGGAACAATAAATACCCATGTGTATGGCAGCATAATACAGGGGAAGGTAAGGACAGGATCAGGGACAGGATTTCAGGCTAAAGACACAATGGATCAAGCAATAACACAGTAACCCAAAACACACAACTTCCTAGACCTCCCCCCCTATGCTCTGCCCTGAAGATAGCGGCATGTATAAGGCATCCAGAAATATGGGGGGCATAAATAAATAAACTATAATTAAGTATATGTATTTTACAGCTAGAAGTAACCATCAGTTATTGCGTTAACCTGAGGGTTCATTTCCTTTTCCCCTGCATTGTGGATGTTTACCCAATGTGCTCAATGACCATAAGCAGTACAGCTGTGGGGGCTATTAGTTCAGTTGTTGTGTTTGTCTATAATCAGATGACAATGCAGAAGTCTGGGGGTCCCAAAGGGTTCACTTACTTTTTCTTGCCCCTGAAGAGTGATACAATCCATCTATACAGATATATATGTACATGCATGCAGCGCAGTATATATACCCATGAATCTAGGCCATGCAGGCTTCTGAAGCTTGTGCGTTTGATGTACGATTACCCCCTCTGTATCCATTGTTAGCTGTCACCTCCGGCTTGTTCCATTGTTTTCGGCCTTTTCCGGCACCCAGATTGGGGTTTTCTAGGCCGTCGGATTAGAACATCCACAGAGACACAACAATTACCTGCAGGATCTCCAGATCTCAGTCCATGGGGCTGACCTATCTGTCAGGGAAATTTCCCCCGACACCCTCCTGATCTGCTGAGATTCACTGCGCGCTTTTATCCGCCTGAGTCTGTCATGGATCCGTGAATACATTTTGTGAAGTGCCGGAAGAAATATGAGATTGTGTAAGGCGGCCTGTGGTGGCATTGTGTGTGCAAGAATGTGGAGAGATGACTGACAGGAGGAGAGGAGCCTGTGTGTATGGCTGCCAGCTGCTGCCCCCCCACATGCTGCAGGACTACAACTCCCAGCATGCAACCACAGCCACACTCTGGGAGTTGTAGTCTCGCAGCATCTGGAAAGCCGCAAGTTGGCGACTACTACAGTGCAATGGAAGAGACGTGACTGTGGATGTGAGGAATAATAGTAAAGTATTCAAATATTTATGATTCCAGAATTTTTTTGTTTAGTTTTTTTCTATTTATTTATTATTTCTTTTTAATTATTTATGTTTTTTACTTCTTTTCTCTAATTGGAAAATAGAAAAACTATTTGAGGGGTGGGGTGTTGTACTGATGCTATATGAAACAGTATATGAAAAAGTGGAACTGATATTCTATGTATGAAAAGTGATGATTTTAACTATTTTATATTTAAAAAAAAAAAAAACACTTTTTATTAACCGGTTCAGTCCAGCTAAAAAAGATTTTCTTTGAAATCAACTGGTGCCTAGAAGTGCCGGAGATGTGTGCTTCACTTTTATTAAAAAAAAAAAAAAATCTCAAGTCTTCCAGCACTTATCAGCTGCTGTACGACCTGCAGGAAGTGGTGTATTCTTTCCAGTCTGACACAGTGCTCTCTGCTGCCACCTCTGTCAATGCCAGGAACTTTCCAGTTCCTGACATCCCTATTTCTGTTGAATTGGGATGCCAATGAATATTGGCCGCAAAAAAATTGGCCGCAAAAAGTTTGCAACAACGGCCGTGATTAAAGGAAAATATACGTTGTGTGACTGAGAACATAGTTACTTTAGTCCTTTGTCTGGTAAGGCCGTTTTTTGAGCACTGGGAGTGGGGCTACCGCCTCCAGTGCACTGATCCACCCGCTTCACTGATAATCATCAGAAGCTCCGCCCCCAGTTCTCAAAACGGCCTTACCAGATACAACATTACACTACAAACAGCACAGGAACGGCGCCCAGGATGAAGGTAAGAGACATAGGTTCATCCTCAGCTCCCCTTGAGTAATAGGGTGCTATCAGCTGGTTAAATTAATCTAACCTGCTGATAGTTTCCCCTTAAAGGGGTTATCCAGCACTACAAAAACATGGCCACTTTCCCCCTCTCTTGTCTCCAGGTTGGGTGGGGTTTCAAACTCAGTTCCATTGAACTAAATGGAGCTTATTTGCAAACCACACCTGACCTGGAGACAAGAGAGGGGGAAAAGTGGCCGTGTTTTTGTAGCACTGGATAACCCCTTTAATGTATGGCTAGCTGTACAGATTCTGCACTGGGGTTCTGCACAGACCATTTTGTACATCTCAGTACACCCTTATCCCTACCTCTAGTGAACAGGACCCACATCAGCCCCTTCCTATTCACTCCCGATAGCGTCAGACGTCATTGACTCTCTGCAGCCCTTAGATGACAAATTCGGCTCTGCTGCATGTGCGTAGCGGAAGGTGCATCCCTTATTGGAATCACTGCGGCATTCATCGTTGGCACCACGCAGACATTGTTCCATAGTGGTGATAAATGGTTCTACAAGACGCTTACTATGTATCTTCCACTAGTCAAATAGTCGCTTCTGTTAAGCCATTCAAAGCCACAAGGGGACAAATAAATAACAGGGATTTGGGCATGTGGCTCCCAGTGATCTGATTTCACAATGAGGACGGAGACGTTACAGCAAGGACTTATCTCCCACAAATAAATGACACATTAGGAACATGGAGGGATTTTATCTACACTTCATTTTTACCTTTTTTCCGGCTTGGCTCCAGTAAAAAATAGAAAAAAAGAGAGAAGCGGGTGGAATCTTTGCTCGGTGCAGTGTGTATTTTCCTGGCTGGGAGGATTTAATGCCCATGTTGCTAGGAGCATCAGTTGCAGTAATTTGTACTCAGGCACGAAGCAGATTCAGCAGAACCTTATGTCGCAGTTAGTGTGCAATTCACTCCGGAAAGAGCCTTGTCTCCCAACACCCAATTGATACATGACTGGTCTTTAAACTGGAGTCACCTGCTGCAATATATAGAAATTCTCACCCTAGTTTATGTTTTATATATATAAGACAGTAAAGCCGGCTCCAGCTCCGAGGAAGGAGGGGGGGGAGCTGAGAACCATCCTGTCACGTCTACGCCATGGCTCCTCTTAAAGGGGTTCTTCTGTTTATTCGCACTAAGAGCACACAATTCTTATCAGTGTCATAAGAAGCCTTAGGGCAGCCTTGGGGGATGGAACAATGATGCAGATCCTTAAGATATGTTCCAGAAATGTGTATAATAGTTTGACATTTGCATCAAGGAGTGAAGGGGCAAGGAAGGGGTTTAGGGTGGTCTGAACACCTGAGGAGGTTTGGGTTAGGTCCTTTGCTATATTGAGTCCTGATTCAGGAAACATTCCCAAATCAGGTTCCTTCTGCAGGGTATCCCTCAAGCACTCATAAGCATCACACAAGATTTGCAGGGGTTAAGTAGTTTCCTTAATGGGTAGGCATTAGGGAGGTAGCCAGTAGGGAGGTAGTTTCCTTATTAGATAGGTATGTCCCTCAGTAGGGAGGTAATTCCCTTATTAGGTAGGTATGTCCCCCCAGTAGTGAGGTAATTCCCTTATTAGGTATGTCCCCCCAGTAGGGAGGTAGTTCCCTTATTAGATAGGTATGTCCCCCCAGTAAGGAGGTAGTTCCTTTATTAGGTAGGTATGTCCCCTCAGTAGGGAGGTAGTTCCTTTATTAGATAGGTATGTCCCCTCAGTAGGGAGGTAGTTCCCTTACCAGACAACATTAAAGCAACTCTGTACCCACAATCAGACTCCCCCCCCCCCCCCCAAAACTACTTGTATCTTCAGATAGCTGCTTTTACTCCAAGATCTGTCCTGGAGTCCGCTCGGAAGGTGATGCAGTTATTGTCCTAAAAAGCAACTTTTAAACTTGCACCCCTGTCCAACAGGAGTATCTGTGCCCTAACTTTGCACCACCCCTCCGTCCCTCCTCCCCACCCTCTTCATCATTAGGAATGCCACTGGAACATTTTCTCTATGCTGAACATTGCACAGGTGCTTAACGATCCAGCCCATGTGCCAGGCTGACACAGGTGGGGAATAAGAGGCAATCTGCCTCGAGCATTCTTAATGATGAAGAGGGTGGGGAGGAGGGACGGAGGGGTGGTGCAAAGTTAGGGCACAGACAGGGGCGGTCTTGGCATTTCTGGGGCCCCAAGCAAAGTTATGTCTGGGCCCCCCCCCCCTCGACATGCACTCCACAACAATAGACCGCTGTGTGCTGCCCCCAGTAGTATATACCCCTTGTGTGCTTCCCCTCAGTAGTATATACCCCTTGTGTGCTTCCCCAGTAGTGTATAGACGCCTGTGTGTTCCCCTAGTTATATATACCCCCCCCGTGTGCTCCCCCAAAAGTATATAGACCCCCTATGTGCTGTCCCAGTTGTATATAAACCCCCTGTGTGCTGCCCCCAGTCGTATATACCCCCTGTGTGCTCCCCCACTTGTATATAGCTGCCCTGTGTGCTCCCTCAGTGGTATATAGCCCCCTTGTGTGCTCCCCCATTTGGATATAGACCTCCTGTGTGCTCCCCCACTTGGATATAGACCCCTTTGTGCTCCTCCAGTAGTATATAAACCACCTGTGTGGATCCCCCAGTAGTATATAGACCCCCTGTGTGCTCCACCAGTATTATATAGATCCCTGTGTGCTCCCCCAGTAGTATATCGACCACTATGTGCTCCTCCAGCAGTATATAGACCCCTTGTGTGCTTCCCCCAGTTATATATAGCCCCCCTGTGTGCTCCCCCAGTTATATATAAACCCCCTGTGTGCTCCCCGTTATATATAGACCCCCTGTGTGCTGCCCCCAGTAGTATATAGGCCCCCTGTGTGCCCCACCAGTAGTATATAGACCCTCTGTGTGTTCCCCCAGTAGTATATAGACCCCCTGTGTGCCCCACCAGTAGTATATAGACCTCTGTGTGCTCCTCCAGTAGTATGTAGACCCCCTGTGTGCTGCCCCAGTAGTATATAGACCCCTGTGTGCCCCCCAGTTATATACAGACCCCCTGTGTGCTGCCTCAGCGGTATATAGACCCCCCTGTGTGCCCCACCAGTAGTATATAGACTCCTGTGTGTTCCCTCAGTAGTATATAGACCCCCTGTGTGCCCCACCAGTAGTATATAGACCCCTGTGTTTTCCCCAGCAGTATATAGACCCCCTGTGTGCCCCACCAGTAGTATATAGACCCCTGTGTGCTACCCCAGTAGTATATAGACCCCCTGTGTGCTACCCCAGTAGTATATAGACCCCCTGTGAGCTCCCCCAGTAGTATATAGCCCCCCTGTGTGCTCCCCCACTTGGATATAGACCTCCTGTGTGCTCCCCCAGTTGTATATAGACCCCATTCTGCTGCCCCAAGTAGTATATAGACCCCCTGTGTGCTGACCCAAGTAGTATATAGACCCCTCTGTGAAGCCCCAGTAGTCTATAGCCCCCCTGTGTGCTCCCCCAGTTATATATAGCCACCCTGTGTCTTCCTCGTTATATAGCCCCACTGTGTGCTCCCCCCATTTATATAGACCCCCGCTGTGCGCTCCCCCAGTTACACAGGCCCCTGTGTGCTCCCCCTACCATATAGTATATAACACAATAAAACAAACACTTATACTCACCTGGGTCCGGGCGTCTCCTCTTCTCTTCACTCTTGTGGCCGCAAGGGTTTTCCCTGCGGTCACAAGAGGCCGCACTCCCCTTCTCCTGGTGCCGATGCTCCAGTGATGTCTCTGCAGCACCGACACCACAAGGACAAAGCTGCCACTTGTGACCGCAGGGAAAACACTTGTTAAGGCCATAAGAGTGACTGACAGGAAGGGAGCCAATGTCTCCCTCCCTGTCAGTGCTGCTGCATGTAACTATGAGCGCTCATTACGAGTGCTCATAGTTACAGTTCAGATCACAGCAGCAAGCGGGGCAGCAGCCCTGTCTAGCGGTCTTGAGCACAAGAGAAGAGCGGGGCGTGGGGGCCCCCTGGATGTTGGGGGCCCCAAGCGATTGCTTGGTATGCTTGGTGCCAAAGACCGCTACTGGGCACAGATACTCCCGTTTGACACAGGGCTGCAAGTTTAAAAGTTGTTTTTTAGGACAATAACTGCATCACCTGCCGAGTGGACCCCAGGACAGATCTTGGATTAAAAGCAGCTATCCGAAGGTACAAGTGGTTTGGGGGGTCAGATTGTGGGTACAGAGTCGCTTTAAAAAAAGTGCTATGGGACCTCTTGAGCAGGGAGGATGACAAGTCTCTTTTTCATCCTATCTCATGATGACACTTGGGAATGGGATAAAGCAGCGGTGTGAGGGGTGATTGAGCGGCCGTCTGTTTCCTCTTTCCCTACAATCAAATGGTCCCGTATATAGGAAGTAAGACCCTGATAATGCAAAAAATCCCATTATAAAGCATAAAATTCCCTTTAAGGCCAATGTACCTCTCTGTACATTACAGAGGCGATCTTCCTCCCATCAGTTGCGCTCGGTGCATCACCCGTATGGGCGCCCCTCCCCCACCCCTCATTAGAAGTGAAATCACTCTGCTTTCGGAGGGATACAATGGTCTTTGTTCCTTGCACTGCACCCTGATTGCACTTGATTACTGCTCCACCGAGATTGTGTGATTAGTCTGTAAAATATTTCGGACAGATGATCGAACCCGGCTCGGGCCTCTTAGCTCATTTCAAGTATCTGATTTACACTTAATTGGAGAAGGTGAATGGGTAATTTTGGGAAACTTTTAGCAGATCCCATTGACTTTCATTGAATCTGACTCCCCTTGTTTCCAGCAGTCTAACTTGTGTGAAAGTCAGAGAGAGAGAAAACTTTTTGGCCCCTGGGATTCCTGGGATTCTAGATTTTCTTATTTTTACTCTTTTTCCTCCTTTAAACTTTGGTTCGTCAGATGAAAGTTTGTCACTCGGCTTGTTACAATTCTTGGGAATAATTCACACATTGATATTGCTGGAGGAAATCAGAGGTTCCTATTGCACCCTATGATGCCCCCCTACATATGGGTACCATGGAGTAAGAAAATGGCACAGCAAGTCCATAATCCTTGAAGGAAATTGTATTAACCATTGAGTTCCCATACTGTCCTTAAAGGGGAGCATTTTTTTTTTTTTTATTATTTTAATCAACTGGTACCAGAAAGTTATATAGAATTGTAAATGACTTCTGTTTAAAAATCTCCAGTCTTCCAGTACTTATCACCTGCTGTATGTTCTGCAGGAAATGGCGTATTCTCTCCAGTCTGACACAGTGCTCTCTGCTGCCACCTCTGTCCATATCAGGAACTGTCCAAAGCAGGAGAGGTTTTCTATGAGGACAGTTCCTGACATGGACAGAGGTGGCAGCAGAGAGCACTGTGTCAGACTGGAGAGAATACGCCATTTCCTGCAGGACATACAGCAGCTGATAAGTACTGGAAGACTGGAGATTTTTAAAAAGAAGTAAATTACAAATCTATACAATTTTCTGGCACCAGTTGATTTTATTTTAATTTTTTTTTTACCGGAGTTCCCCTTTAAGGGTATATGTACCATGTAGGCAAGAAAGGAGCTGAGTAGTAGGAGAGCTTAACCATCTGGACACTACACTTCCTCTCTACCAGCCAATAAGGAAGGTAAATAGATGGCAGAGATGTTCGGTCATGCCTAGGCCCTAAAGCCTGACAGGCCTAAATGTTCCCCTGCCACAACAGGAGCCATGTTTTAGAAATTGCTCCTGTTATAGATTCTGTATGGGCACCTAAGTTACTCCTGTTGGCCATATTGTCCTGTATGGTTCTTATACAATGCATACTAGAGGTGGCTTCTGCAGCTGTGGAGGCCTGGGAAGAAGGTGGTCCCAGGGTCAGGTTAACCCCATTGTTGGTTCTCCAGGGGGAGTACAGAGGGGCATTACATTCCTCGCCATAGATTTGGCTGAGTAGGGGGGCCTATCTGAGATGCTACCAGAAGTGCGGCCCACATTTGGTATGAGCTTCCCTTTACTCTACATATACCTCCCAGAAGCATTGTAATGGCCAACTATGTGCCAACTATATCCTAAGTTCTGTCCTTACAAAAGTATTTGAAGACGTGGGGGTGAAGGTGACACAATGTTCCCATGTGGTAGATCCATCAGCAGCCACACCAGCGCCCCGCGGATACAATCCCACCATGCCGCCGGGCCCTGCGGCTTCTCCATCATATAGACTGCTATTTTCAGGCACCATTGGATATTGTAATCAGTCTGGTTGATTCCCCGGGTGAGAAATAGCTGCGTGGACCCCTGACAGCTGAAGGATTAGGATGAGGTTCTTTCTAGCTGAAGATTATTCCCTTTTCAGGGAGGCCTGTTGGGCTGAGAAGTGATTATTAAAAGGTAGAATCCGTACACGGCCGGCTCATCCATTAAATGCATGGGATGGTTTACTAATAGCCGCTCTCCTTCCCGCTTCCACGCAGGGGTATTAGAGCCCGGGGGGGGGGGGGGGGGGGTAGCTAAATGTCACTTTTCCTTTTCTTCTTTGATTCCTGATAAATAATTTTTACGAAATGTGAATGGATAATAATCTAAAGCCACGATTAAGCTGGACTTCAGTGGTTTACGTGCTATGGGGACAGGCCGCGTCATTGGTCCAGGGGATAAGGAGGCTACAAGCAAGGACGGATACTGGATGACATAGTCAGCACTCCTCTGGCATTGATGAACTTGAAGACGTCCGGCTTCCCCCTAGAGAATGAATGGAGTGCAAGAGAGAGTATCAGCCCATTTATTCCAGGGACAGTTGTATCCTCATTTATTGGGATTAGCAGCTGGACTCCCTCCAATCAGATTGTTATCTCCTGTTCTATAAATAGGGCCAAACCGTGCCAGTGGGCCGGCATGAAGGTGAGGGGCCACACAAGCCACAACTACATATAAAACTGGAGGTGGATACAGGCACCAGCCCCGACCTATCTGCACAACTCTCTATATTCCCCTCTAGGATGGACATTTCCAGACCAGTTCTCCCATTCTTGACTCTTCCATGATCTTCCCTTCTACCAGTGCTTTGTTGACCGTCCTTGGGCACGTTTGTGGAGGGTTGTATGCTGTATGGGGTTGTGTGCCATTCAGCCAGATCACGCCATTGGTCTAACGGAGGAGGAGAACGTGCCAAAACTAAACATGGATTCTGTATTCCAAATCCACACAGCTGGAGGAGGGGCTTATAGGGACCAGTCCCGACCTCAACTATTCCAAGATCTGAGAAACTATATATTCCATTCTATGTGTCCCAAATAACTGGGTACTGGGTATAAAGGGTTAAATCTTGTCAGTACTTGTCAGGGTGCATTATTGTAATGGAGGACCCTTTAAAATAAGGGAAAAAAGGCGAAATTACCAAGGTTTATGTTGCCCTATGTAAGTGTAGAATAAACACTGAACGGAATGATGTATCACTTACATTGTTCTGTGCACCTGATCCAGAGATATCCTTCTGAATAATATGGACAATAAGTAGCCCTCTCCATTATATGCGTGTGCTCAGTAGTTCTTGATATTCATGATCACCAGCAAACTCCGCCCACCAGCTGCTGATTGGCAGTTATCTGTCCATGCTGTGTATAGGCAGTCAATTGTCAATCCGCAGCTGGAGGGTGGGGGGGAGGGGTGCGACACAAAGCACATTCTACTGCATATTAGAAGAACGACTGAACAGGATGATGTAAGTAATACATTGTTCTGTTCAGTATTTCTGTCACCAGTTTATCCTGCCCTCATTTTCAGCAGCATATGCCTAGCGGCAGATTTCCTTTAAATACAAAGGGGATTCCTAAAGTAGAAATCCCCTCTGTCTCTGTATAAGGACAACTTATACAGCCAACAGTCAGGAGGCTCCGCCCATGAGGTTCCTAGCTGCATTGTGTGACATGTCCTGTATCAGTCATAGGATGATGATGTACACCGCCTCTATATTTACGCCTGCCACTAAGCTGACAGGCACCGGCCTTTTACAAAGAGAATCCTCGAAGCCGCAATTCCTTCCTGGTAATTTATCAAAATAAATTAAGATATTAGTATCATAAAAAATAATAAAGTTGTCAGTTCTCCAGTTGTTATAGGAAGGGTCACAAGTCTGACAATGCCCCGGATCCCTCCAGGGGCCGATCAGTGCGGGGCCCCAGAGACCCGCGTACATAATGAAGGTGCGGGGGCTGATATCGCTGTACGTGAAGTCCTCAGCTCACAGGACGCCGCCGCGGCCGCCGCTCTCCCTTTCCCCCAGTTACTTAAATTAAAAGTCTGATATTCCTCGGAGTGTCCTCATTAATTTCTGAGTATATTAAAACACAGGTAAGTAATATAATAAGCGGCGGCTTTACCTTACAATCTGCAAATGGGACTCAGAATCCTATTTCAGCCCAGGGAACGTTTTTATTGCAATAAAGAGGCGCAAGTCTGCTTAAAGGCCTTTAAAAGTATTAGTGTTTATTACAGCTTCATAATTTCACTGCGGCGCGGCCGTCCCACAGCCCAACGCCAAGCCTGTGATAGCGGGGGAGGGGGGGGGGGCAGTCTACAGGGCCCCCACCTGCCCTGCTCTCTGGATACAGCACTATGTGATAGGATTACGCTCAGCAGACTGTATCGGACATGATGGGCTCGGATACACTGGCTTAATAGACACTATTAAATATGATAAGCTCAGGTACTGCAGCTCAGATCTAAGGCTGTACATTTAGATCACGATGGCTTTCTTCCTGAAACAGCGCCACTCTTGTCTTCAGTTTGTGTGCGGTACTGCAGCTCAGTTCCATTGAAATTTATAAAGCCGAGCTGTATTACCGCACACAACCTGAGGACAGGGGTGGCGCTAGGCTTTTCGAATCTTGTTTAACCACATTAAAGGCCCGCTCTAAGAACAAACTCAAACTAACAAAGACCGTCAGCAACATGACCGTTTAGATACACAGCTCAGCTGTCAATATAATACATAAGTTTAGATACATGTCAGTAGACAGCCTCGCAAATGCAGTATCACACATGATAGGCTTAGATACATCAGTTTAGCAGATAGTATCGCACATATTAGGATGATAATGTAACATACTGAGTAACATGTGAAAGGCTCAGATACATAGCGCTGCAGTCAATATTATACATAAGAAGCTTAGATACATGATAGGTTTACTATTGATACATGGCTTAGCAAACTGTATGAAATGTTGTGCTTAGATACACAGGCTGTGCAAATGCAGATAATATGAAAGATAATAGGATTGGATACATTGTTTCAGCATACGGGTTGTAGATGACAGATGATACAGCAGACAAACATGATGGGATTAGATACATAAATTTAGCACGTTGTATCACATAAAATACTACGGCTCAGCAGACAGCATTAGAAATTTAATCTCATCTGATAGTGTTGAGCATAATAGGCTTAGATACATCAGCTCAGCAGACAGTATCACCTGATAGGCTTATAAAAGCAAAGTCGTTTGTTACAGGCTTAGATACAAAGCTCTGCAGGCAAATTACATGAGAGGCTTAGATACATGACTCAGCAGAAAGTATCACCTGATAGGCTTATAAAAGCAAAGTCATTTATTACAGGCTTAGATACAAAGCTCTATAGGCAAATTACATGAGAGACTTAAGGGGCGTTTACACGAAACGATAATTGGCCCGATCGTACGATTAACGATGTCGGACTAACGATTTTTTTTTCATAACGATCAGCGTTTAGACGATACATTATATCGTACGGAAAATCGTTTTGCGATCGCTTAAGCCTATCTCAGATATTGGTTAAATCGGCGAACGACTGTTTACACGGAACGATCTGCGAATTTTTTGTGAACGAAGAATGACGATTTAAGAACATGTTGAAAGATCAAAATGAACGATTTCTCGTTCGTCGTTTGATCGTTCGCTGCGATTACACGTACGATTATCATTCGAATTCGATCGTTATCGCGCAAATTTGCACGATAATCGTTACGTGTAAACACACCATTAGATACATGACTCAGCAGACAGTATCACCTGATAGGCTTATAAAAGCAAAGTCGTTTGTTACAGGCTTAGATACAAAGCTCTGCAGGCAAATTACATGAGAGGCTTAGATACATGACTCAGCAGACGTCATTACTGAATAGATATAAAAAAATCATATCAATAATTTATTATAGGCTTAGATACAAAGTTCTGCAATCAATTTATGCTTAAGAGGCTTAGATACATGACTCAGCAGACAGTATCACGCAATAGATATAAAAAAATCATAAGAATAATTTATTATAGGTTTAGATACAAAACTCTGCAGGAAAATTAAATGAGAGGCTTAGATACATGGCTAAGCAGACAGTATCACGCCTACATAAGAGACAGTATCAAACACGACAGGATTAGATACTTAAAAAAAAAATTGCTCAGATACCCAGGCTCCGCGCATGGTATCACACCTAACTGACTTAGGTACAGTTACGTGTCATTGAGAATGCGATTTGCCGCTATACGGTATTTTTGGCGACTCTCCAGGCGTCTTAAAGTGACAGGCACCCCGGTAACTGTCTAATCCACATGAAATATTCGTCAGAGCGCGCGCCTACTTCTAAACCTGCCGCCTGATATGAAAGACGAGCGGTTCTTTTATTGGGATTTCTTTCTTCTGTATTGTGGACATAACATTACAGAACAATTCTTTTGGCTATAATTAGGAAGATCATACGGAATAGGAAATTAGGGAATAAATAATTAGCGTTTGCTTTACAATGAGAGAGAACGGAGGTAGCCGGCCTCTTATTGAGGCTTTGTTGTCGGCTAGATAGGCTGCTTAATTCCGAAGATCAACCAATTTACCGCTCAGGCGACGTTATTGGAGGGAAGAACAACAGAGCTGCCGCCTGCAGATGAATTATATACTGGATGGATCAGCACAAACCCATAGAATGGGATACATAGTATCTGATAGAGGCTGAGCGGCGTAATCTGACCTAATATTTGCCCCCATATTTACACCACTTAGTAGCGTAACTTACTTTACTGCAAAATTTGGCACAATTTTTGGCAAACAATGGTTGGATCCTATCTGATTAAGCCACGCCCCTTACCCTGCTAAGCCACACCCCTTTGTCTGAAAGTTATGCAGAAATCTATCACATATGCATCAGTAGCTTTGGTGGTTACAACCAGAAGGGGCGACTACTGCAAACATAATTAGCATTGGTGGCAACATATTTTGCCCCTCCCCCCTCCCAGCAAAACTACAACTCCTATCATTCCCTGACAGCTCCTGGATGGGGGGGGGGGGGTGCAGCTAGTTCAGAGCCGCCGATTAGAGATGATCTATTAAGCTAAAAGGGAGAAGACTGTATTACACATGGTAGACGAAAGTAAAGTGGCTTAGTAGTTAGTATCTCACACGATAAGCTTAGATATATCAGCTGACCTGATTGTATCATACATTATTTGCTTAGATACATTGGATCTCTGGTTCTCTTAAGCACGGGAGGCTTAGAGATACTAAAAAATTACGTACACCATCGCTTAAAGGGAACTTCCCCTTTAAATCTATGTATCTTGCTTATGGTATCTTATCTATTAAGCCTACAGTATATATCTAATCCTCTCTTGTGTGATACTGTCTACTGAGCTAAGTCTATCACTGTGATACTGCCTAATGGGCCTATGTATCTAATCATGGGAAATGATGCCTATTGAGACTACGTATCTAAGTCTATTAGTGAAATACTGCCTATTGGGCCTATGTATCTAAACCTATCATATGCAATGCTGCCTATCGAGACTACTTATCTAAGCCTGTCGGGTGTGATACCGTCTATTGGGCCTCTGTATCTAATCATGGGAAATGATGCCTATTGGGACTACGTATCTAAGTCTGTTAAGGTGATACTGTCTATTGGGCCTATGTATCTAATCATGGAAAATTATGCCTATTGGGACTACGTATCTAAGTCTATTAGGGTGATACTGTCTATTTGGCCTATGTGTCTAATCATGGGAAATGATGCCTATTGGGACCATGTATCTAAGTCTATTAGGGTGATACTGTCTATTGGGCCTCTGTATCTAATAATGGGAAATGATGCCTATTGGGACTACGTATCTAAGTCTATTAGGGTGATACTGTCTATTGGGCCTATGTATCTAATCATGGGAAATGATGCCTATTGGGACCACGTATCTAAGTCTATTAGGGTGATACTGTCTATTGGGCCTATGTATCTAATCATGGGAAATGATGCCTATTGGGACTACGTATCTAAGTCTATTAGGGTGATACTGTCTATTGGGCCTATGTATCTAATCATGGGAAATGATGCCTATTGGGACTACGTATCTAAGTCTGTTAAGGTGATACTGTCTATTGGGCCTATGTATCTAATCATGGGAAATGATGCCTATTGGGACTATGGGGGAGATTTATCAAACATGGTGTAAAGTGAAACCGGCTCAGTCGCCCCTAGCAACCAATCAGATTCCACCTTTCATTCCTCACAGACTCTTTGGAAAATGAAAGGTGGAATCTGATTGGTTGCTAGGGGCGACTGAGCCAGTTTCACTTTACACCATGTTTGATAAATCTCCCCTTATGTATCTAAGCCTATCAGGTGTGATACTGTCTACTGAGTGTATTCATCTTAGCCTATTTTGCATGATGGTGTCTATGTTTTTAGTTTATATTGTTTGAGTCTATGTATCTGGGCCTATCATGCATGATGCTGTCTGTTAGGGCTTTGTATCTAATCATGTGTGATACGGTCTATGTAGACTATAGAATGTAATGAGGTGGTCCGGGGTCTGGCCTCTCTGTACACATGGGATAAGGAGGCAGCTGGGGCTGCAGAGGTAGCTGCTCGGTTATATAGTAATATAATAATAAGGGATCGCTGATATACTGCCGCTAGTTCCAGGGTATTAAATATTTATAAGCAGAGATAATTCTGCAATATGAATGTATATTAATCTGTTTATGTAGGAGATCAGCCTCGCATGTGGAGATTTACATAACAGGGAAGAGAACATTGTGGACGATGGAAGATAGGAATTACACTGTCTGCGGGGAAACATCATCATCATCACCATCAGGGGACCACAACAACAAATCAGCCAGTCTTCACCTTCTCTCCCTGTACTATCTCTTCTCCATCATTATCATACATAACTATCCTTATCTTAGCATAATTAGACATGGTCCCGGGCAGGCTAAGAACACCGGGCTGTTCTTTGGCAACCTTTTGCTCCATCTTCTTCCCCTTCTTCTCTTTCTCCTCCTCCTTCCTTTCCTTCTCCTCCTCCTCCTTTTTCTTCTTCTCCTCCTTCTTTTCCCTTCTCCTTTTCCTTCTTCTCCTCCTTCTTTTCCTTCTTTTTCTTCTCATTCTTCTCCATTTTCTCTTTCTCCTATTCCAGTTCGTTCTACTCCTTCTTCATTTCAGTATTCTCCTTCTTTTCCTTTTCTCCTTCTCCTCATTCGTCTTCTCTTTCTTCTCCTCCTCCTTCTTTTTCTTCTTCTCTTTCTCCTCGTCTTCCTTCTTTCCCTTCTTCTTCTTCTTAATCTACTTTCTCTTTTTTCCTTGTCCTCCTTCTTCTTCTTCATCACCTTCTCTTTCTCTTTTTTTCATCTCCTCCTCCTTCTTCATCATCTTCTCTTTCTCTTTTTCCTTCTCCTTCTTCATCTTCTCTTTCTCTTCTTTTTCTTCTCCTTCTTTTCATTCTTCTCCTCCTACTTCTTTTTCATCTTCTCTCTCCCCTTTTCCTTCTCCTTCATCTTTCTCCCTTCTTTTTCTTCTTCTCCTCCTTCTTTTCATTCTTCTTTTCCTCCTCCTCCTTCTTCTTCTTCTTTATTCCTTCTTTTTCTTCTCCTTCTCCTCCTTCCTCTTCTACCCTTCTCTCCCATTACCTTCCTCCTCCTCTTTACTCCATATTCTCCTCTTCTTTTTTATCTTATCTCATCTTCATCAACAATTTCTCCCTCATATTCTCCTTCTTCATCCTCTTTTATTTCTTTCTCTTTCTTTCCAATTTCCACTTTCTTCTCTTCTTCCTTTTTTCATCATCATAAATGGCTGAAATTTGCAGGGCGCCATAGGGTGAAAACTGGGAGACAAAGGTGAAATGGTAGTAAACTATATACATTCACCTTGGGATGTTGTACTAAGAGCACAACATCTATATTCGCTATCAGTGAAGAATGAAAGGCCGGAGCTGCTAGGGGCAGATGTTGTTGGGGGGATCCAGAGCCACTGGGTTCCAACAGGGATAATCGAAATGAAGGTGTCCAATCACTGTGACAAGGTGAAAGAAGGAGGTTTACCCCCTCTTGGCGCTGTCCAGCAGTGAAATTAGACGCGGATACTCGTACTTTAACTAACTTTAAATGTCTCAAATCAAACAACGCGTTTCAGGGTGCAGGGACCCCTTTATTAAGTTAAAAGAGACATGTCCCTGCACCCCGAAATGCGTTGTTTGATTTAAGACATTAAATGTACTTTAGTTAAAGTACGAGTATTCGCTTCTAATTTCACTGCCGGACAGCGCCTAGAGGGGGTAAACCTCCTTCTTTCACCTTTTTTCACCATCAGTCTTTCTCATCAATCTTCCTTCTATACTTCCTCCTTCTTCTCCATGTCTTTCATTATCATCATCATTTTCACTTTCTTGACCCTATTCCCTTTACGTTCTCGTGTCCACATCAGGTTACACATCATACGTTTTTCCGGCACATTTTTGAACCCCACAAGGAGATAGGAATGAACGTTCCTGTAGTCACTAGTGGACTATATATATTCAGCCCTTTAGAGTTACAGTCCACTGGGACCATGTTAGTCTATATACTGCAATCCCCTGAGCAGTTGCTGATGTAAAGAACGACATGAACACAATATGATATCAATGGAGCCTTCCTCTCCTTTCCCTTCTTCTTCATCTTCATCCTCTCCTCCCTTACCTTTATCCGCTTCTTTATTCCATTGTGTTCCTCTTCTTCTTCTTCTTCTTGTATCCTTGTCACCATCATTGTCAGACGCCACCTAACAGGACAGAGATCATTACTTCCTGTTCTCCGGTATCGACCCTCACTCATAGCCCTCCATTCCTCACAATATCATCAGTCCATTGATGGAATGTTTCTGTAAATAATAGATTTTTCCTTCGCCTTGTCTTCCGGACATATGAACAAGATGGAGACTCCCAGAGCGGAGGGATGAACAGGCAAAACAGATTGGATACATATGACCATTATGTACCACAGTATAACCAAATATTTGAATTCTCCAAGCTCCAATTATAGGCTAGATGGAAGGTCGGGGTCTAAGTATCCCCTGACCAGAGAGAGAGAGAGACTCTGGAACCACTATGTGAATATAGGAAAAGGAGATATGGTCCTTGCTGTGTGAGAATCGCCAAGCTGGTGTCCACAGGTCAGTTACAGGTTGCTGGTGGTAGTAGTGCTGATACAGCAGAAGTGTAGTCTGGAAGCACCAATAAAGGGGTCAGGATGCCGCAAAATACTAGATAGGACAGGAGTGCAACCAGGGATGTAGCCATAGGTCAGACCCAGAAGTAGAACTACAGGTACCAGGAAGACAATCCAAAGAACAAGCCAAAAAAAACACATAAGGACAATCTACACAGCATAGCTTCAGTTCATTCATTAAATCGGAGCTTCATTCATTCATTCTCATTTAATTATTCCACAATTCAGTCTTTCATTTCTTAATCCTTCGCTCCGTCTTTACATCATGCTCCAACATTTATCGATTTTATAATTAATGGATTTGTTAATTTGTTCATTCATTCATTTATCCAACCTTTCCATTGTTCATATGGCATTTCCTTCATTCAGCTGATTATAAACACATTTCTTCCTTCTTTCATTAATTTTATTCATTAATAATTCCATAATTTACTAATTCCATAATGAATTCAATTCATTCATTCAATTAGACTGTCACTTAATTCATCTGATCATTTAACAGTGCATTTATTCAGCCATTTATTCATTTCATATTCACCAATTCAATAATTAACTAGCTCATTCATTAAATAATTCATTCCTTCATTCTGTAATTCATTTATCTGACCCTTGCTTTATAGATATGATCATTTATGAACTCTTTCTTTTAGCCGTTTGTTTAATGTATTCATTCTATCATTTATCAAATTCAATTAATTATAAATTCAATAATTAAAACATTCATTCACCTATGTTCATCTTGCCATTCGTTTATCCAACCTCTCATTCATTTGAACTTTCCTTCATACATCTATTCATTAATCCTTTCGCTCATTCCATCTGTAATTCATTCATCTGACCTGTCCCATTTTCACCTTGCCATTCATATATCTAACCTCTCATTCTTCTGAACTTTTCTTCATTCATTTTTTATTCTATTCATTCATTCATTCATTCATCCAAGTCCTTATTCATTAAATCAATACCCAAGCATTCATTCATTCAGTCTTGTCTCGCCGATATGAGTTTTTTATATAGGCCGGGTCAGTAATTAGTAGAGTAAATGAACGCTGTTAATTTGGGTCCTTTCTTTTTTTTTTTTTTTGCGATTTCTCTGTTTTCCTAATACGCCGTTTCATTCACATCGCTGATAAATGAAAAGTACAAACAATTACTTCTTCTCCCCGTCCCTCCTCCCCCTCCTCGCTCTTCCTCCTTCCAAATACAACTAACTTGAAAGTCTTTATGTCGGGAGCTGATTGGCGATTTGTGATGGAATTAATTCAATTAAAAATAACTTTATCCTAAACGACAGACGAGAAGACGGGATATGACTGACAAAGGGGTCCGGGCTAATTGAGTATTAAGGAAAAGTCTCAAAGTAATTAGCTGAGATTAGGGGAAAGGAATCCAAGAATGTAGAGGCAGAGAGGGAGACGGCGGCGACAGACAGCCAGGGAGAGAGAGGAGACCAAGGCTGAGGACGAGAGCGTGCAACTAGAGCGTCAGCTCTTCTGCCAACGTCCAATAACTTATATCCATTGCAGAACTGAATGAGCCTATATTTATATTCAGTACCATATTGCATTGAAGCCTCAGAGGTCTCTTCCTCCCCCTGTTCTTATTCCAGCCCCCTATGGAGATCAGGCAGTAGACTTGATTATGATCGATGGAGTTACTGTAACTTCCCTTTAGGTATCGCCCGGGCCAGAGCTGAGCCCATTGCACTTTTGTCCCTATGCGTGACCTCTGGCATCTCTATCCGCCGCCATCTCCGCTTCCACCACCCTTGTGTTTTCTTTTCCTCTCTAGCCCCCCTCCCCTATTGCTTCCTCCCCCAGGCCTCCCCTTTGCCAGGATGGAGAGCGCGCAAGGGGACGCTCCATTAAGCAGTAATTGAAGTGCTGACGTGAGTCTGAAGCTGTATGAGTATGGCTCAGCACTCACCCCAGGGGCAAGAGGAGGCAGCTCTACAGGGGAAGGTTTAGAGAAAACTTACGCAAAAGGTGGAAGAGCCATTGAGTGCTCCATTCCCGTCCCGTTAACCCCTTCCCACCCCCTATCCCCATCACCCACCCCCCTACTCTGGCATCCCACCAGTTAATCCATCATCTTAAAATCACTACTTCAATTCCCTCTCTTATTTTTTTTTTTTTGTGCAGCCTGCCTTATTTAAGCGCCACATCAATCAACGGCCTTTGTTGCCTGATTACTTTTAAGTACGACTGTAATATAGCAAAAAATTTCAGAGTATAAAAATATTGTAACATAAAACCGCCTTGATTCTGGAGATAAGGATTGATTTCCCCTTCGAGAGAAAAAGAAAAAAAAATTTGGGAAAAAAAAAAAAAAGATTGGACCCAGAAAGCCGACAGGGTTAATCTCACTGGAGATCGACGCGTTTTAGTGGTTTTGACATTCGCTTCACGGTTTAAGGCCTAAATTGCGCGGCTAATAACCATTCGGCTTATGAAGATTCTGCAAGGGGGAAAAAGTGTAGATAATTTGTTACTTGGCTGAGTGCTTTTAATGTGTAACAGATTCAATGTACAATGTTCATATTTAATAGTCTTAAGTGGTTAACACATCTCCTAATACCCTTTCACACTAGATACATTCGACATGCTGCTTAGCGAGAAACAGATACATGACAGCGCGCAGTTAAAAATCAAAAATATCCAACGCCGCAGATGGAAAATGGGAGAATTCTGGGTAATTGCTCCTAATCTGGACTCTGGATTTCACCTCAGTCGTCGTGATTAGAGGAATGGCTAATGGGCGAATTTTAATATTAGCTTTATTAGACGGAGACGTATGAGGGAAGAGGTTAAACGTAGAGGTGCGAAAATACGTTCCTCAGGAAAATTGCACGTATTAGCAGATGCCAATCCCGAAGCGAATCCTGCGCCAATCCTCTGATGTGTCAACGTGTTTCGCGGTGAGTAAATTTAGCTTATTGTAGTTAATTCTTTTTTTTGCATAAAGCATGAGGTGAGGAGGATTTTATGGAGTTATCTAGAGTTTCTTTCTGGAAGATGTTCTAAGGAAGGGTGGGAAATGGTTATAATGGGTCATGGGAGCCAAGAAGGTGAGCAAAGCTGTGCCTACCAGGATAGGTGGGGCCCATGAATGAGCTTGTGCAATAAAGGTGAGTCTTATCTTATCTTATGGGCTATAGGAACCCAACCAGGCCTCCTCCACAATCATACAAGAGAGCAATCATCTAGAAGGTCCTTCTGAAATCTGATCCTATGAACTACAGGAACCCATCCAGACCTCTTTCACAATCATAGAAGAGGGCAATCATCGAGAAGGTCCGACTAGATTCTTTTTCCTATGGACTACAGGAACCCATCCAGGCCTCCTCCACAATCATAAAAGAGGGCAATCATCTAGAAGGTCCTACTGGATTCTGATCCTATGGACTACAGGAACCCATCCAGACCTCCTTTACAATCATAGAAGAGGGCAATCATCTAGAAGGTCCTACTGGATTCTTATCCTAAGAGATATAGGAACCCATTCAGACCTCCGCCACAATCATAGAAGAGGGCAATCATCTAGAAGGTCCTACTGACCACCTCATCTACAGTAGAGTAGCAAAGAACAAGGCAACAATGGGTAACAGCATCATAATCCATGAACAGTTAGAACCCCATAATGCCACATCTGTTAGGGTCCTGCTACACATAACGATGATCTGCCGAATCAGGCCATTCGGCAGATCATCGCTCCATGTAATGAAGACGTCTTTTGGTCCTGACCTACAATCATCTAGCAGATGGGCGTTCATTAAGTCATCAGTCCGTTTAATATGGTCCTTAGTTTTGTACATTGTATCTATAGAAGATATCCTAAAACTACCCCGAATGCATTTTGGGAATCAACATAATATAATTTTTGGCAAATTATAGGCATTGTATAGAAAACCTATTTTTAAACACTTTATTAAGGTCTTCTGAGATATTAGGAGAGTCCAGTCCACCATTTGGGACTTCTAGCAAATAGTTTCATTCTGGAGGACTGGTATGTCTGTACATTACATAGACAATCCATTGATTTTAAAGGGGTTATCCAGTGTTAGAAAAACATGGCCACTTTCTTCCAGAGACAACACAACTCGTCTCCAGTTCAGGTGTTATTTGCAATTAGGCTCCATTCATTTCAATGGAACTGAGTTGCAAAACCTGCACCCAAACTGCAGATAAGAAAGTGGCCATGTTTTTGTAGCGCTGGATAATCCCTTTAATGGGCCCATGCAATGCTCTTATTCGCCTGCGGGGGCACTGCAGAGAAACTAAACGCTTGTCGTCAGGTTTATCCATAAAATACAGCTGATTGTTGGGGGTCTCAGCAGCAGAATGACCAAATAACGGTCCAAAGTGGAAGACCTCTATATAGTTTTATATGTTGGGAGGCTCTAGATGGATGAGAAGTATTAAAGTTCCTAAATTATTTAGCTATAGAAAACAATAGAAATATATCAATTATTTACATTCTTACTGTCATTGGAATATTTCTACCTCCCAGACTGTTTTCTCTCGAGGAGCAGGGTGTTGGGCCGTTATCCCGGCCGGCTGATCTTGGCCACATAGAGGATGAATCATATTCATTCAGATAAGTGCTGTGTACTTTCGCAGTCTTTGAACGAGACATAAAATAAATGTATCAGATGGCGCAGACAGTGGATTATTTCTGGCACAACCTGCCGAGAATTTTATACTTATTTCACTCTTTTACGTTACTGAGTACCTGGCATATGTGGACACCAATGTTTTACTTTACAAAATACGGAGGATGTCTTCGATAAATTAGACCACACACTTTTCTCTTGACACGTCTTCAAAAAACATCAGGAATTTGGAGTGTATCATAGACTCCAGTTTGGCTGCTAGAGGGTTACACCCCTGTTCCCTAGGGTATTGAGAACAAATTGCTGGAGTCATATTGTACTGTTAGCTATTCAAAACTATGATTTATTTTTACACCCCCTGTTGATTAGGGTATTGAGGATGGATTGCTTAAGTAAGATAGTATTACCATTTATTGAAACCTTTGGTTGTTTTTTTTTACACCCCAGTTCACTAGGGTATTGAGAATGGATTGCTTAAGTCATATTTTATTGTTATTTATTCAAACATGTGGTTAAATTGTACACCTCTATTTACTGGGGTATTGAGATTGAATTGTCCAGATTTATCCATGTCTCATAGCCTGCCAATCACAGCTCATTTTGGTTGCTGTCTTATTGAGACAAGCAATTTTGTCTCTGACAGATTAATAATTCTGGGCCATAGTCTCTTTATATTTATTCAAACCTATTGTTTATTTTACACCCCTGTTCACTAGGGTATTAAGAATAAATTGCTCAACACATAGGCCCAGAATTATTAATTTGAGACAAACACATCTGATCACGGCTCATTTTGACAAAGCTCGGCTCTGATTTACTGTATTTATTCAAACCCATTGTTTATTTTTACACCCCTGTTCACTAGGGTATTAAGAATAGAATAAACCTTCTGCTGTTATTTAGTCAAATATTTTTTTCCTCGACTTACCAAAGATGCCAAATGAATTACACAATTCTATACTCGCTTTATAATATATCCAATTATTGTTTATCCGATACAAAGCTAGAGGGAGCTTAGGAGTTTACGGCATGCTGTCTTACCAATGGGTTCAATTTATAAATGTAGACAGCGAGATCCTAAGCTCCCTTAGTGGTGACAGCCAGTGGCAGTCAGCATTTTGTTATGTAACGTATCTATGCAGGGGATTTGGAGCTTTGTATCAGGAAAACTGAGCTCCAACCACCATACGGATACAATGAGAAATGAATGACACAGGTGTTGGATCTGTTTAAATCCTGATATTTAGCAATAAATTTTTCCGGAATATTCATGGGTTAAACTCATGATTATTTACCGAGTCTTTTTTTTTTTATGATTCACAACCTGAGCGAGGGAACTTACATCTGCATAAAGTCCTCCCATTCTGCTTCTCCGGGAACGGATTCAGTGAGCCTCCCGTGTACTGTAAAACTGACAGGATTTTTTGCACTTGACAAACAAAGGAGAGATGTACAGTAAATTGGCCTAGTTTTGCCATCAGTGCTTACGGATGCAAGCGCCGATTCTAGAAGGAGTCATAAAAATAGTACTTAGTATAACTTACAAGTCATCTCGGATATTTCTAAAGAGTGGATGACAACTTTCTGACTCAGCTCGGCTCCGGCATTCTAGCACAGGACACCCAAGACTCTCTCGCTGTTGTCAAACCATAAAATCCCAGCGTGTAATTCTAGATAATATTCATTGCTGGGGTGGTAGATTAAAATCCAGGTAGGAATCTACTTAAAGAGCAATTCCACCCGGTAAGAATTCACACATTGAAGCCATCAGCATCAGCCACAAATAAGACTTTAGGGGCAAATTCAAAAATAAATTTCCTTTAAATGTCTTTTTCGTGATTGTGAATTTCTGGACCATGATGCTTTGCGGCAAGACACCGCATGGAAACTATTCTTGTGTAACGGCAAAACTTCTGCCCGACCTCTTTGTTATACCAGTTTTATACCAGTCATATGCTTATACTAGATATATTGTTTTATGTAGGAGCAGTATTATAGTAGTTATAGTCTTATATGTAGGAGCAGTATTATAGTAGTTATATTCCTGTATATAGGAACAGTATTATAGTAGTTATATACTTGTATATAGGAACAGTATTATAGTAGTTATATTCCTGTATATAGGAGGCAGTATTATAGTAGTTATATACTTGTATATAGGAGCAGTATTATAGTAGTTATATTCTTGTATATAGGGGGCAGTATTATAGTAGTTATATACTTGTATATAGGGGCAGTATTATAGTAGTTATATTCTTGTATATTGGAGCAGTATTATAGTAGTTATATTCATGTATATAGGAGCAGTATTATAGTAGTTATATTCTTGTATATAGGAGCAGTATTATAGTAGTTATATACTTGTATATAGGAGCAGTATTATAGTAGTTATTGGTCTCAAAAGGCAGATAGCAGTCGGCACCACAAACATACAGCAGTAGTCAGGACAGAGGTGAGATAATAAATCCACCGGGGTGCTCCGTATAGAAAAAGACAAATGCAATAGCAAATGGAAAAAACAGATCCGGGCACTCACCGGCAAGGTAGGATTTCTTTATTCAGCCACTATGTTCAGCGGGGAAGGGAGGACAGGTGGAGGTGCGGGCGCACGCTACCCCAGGACAGCTGTTTCACGGCTGATTGCCGCTTCCTCAAGCTTAGGGTATTACTTTAGGGCATTATAGTAGTTATATTCTTGTATATAGGAGCAGTATTATAGTAGTTATATTCTTGTATATAGGAGCAGTATTATAGTAGCTATATTCCTGTATATAGGAGCAGTATTATAGTAGTTATATTCCTGTATATAGGAGCAGTATTATAGTAGTTATACGAACTGGAGAGAATGGAACGGCTGCACATCCCATCTATGGCTGATACTAATGCCGCTAGGCCTATATTAAAAATGAACACCAGAGTGTCTGTATATGAATTGATCAAGCCATATTGCCCCGTGTACCACCGCGCAGGTCCTCTGGTCCACACGGGTCCCTACGCTAACTCCACACCGTGTCGGTCAGCGACCGCCAACCCCGCAAAGCGTGCACATGCAGGGAAGGGAGGCCATGGAACGGCCCTGCAACCCCAATGTCACAGGACCAGACCCAAAAAGCCCCACCAAAACCCAGCCAGCACCACCGGCGGGGAAGGCTGCCCCCAAACGACACAAGTATGGATATGGTATTACACTTACCATTGCTGCTCTCACAGAATGGGGAAGACATAGGGTCCAGACATGTGAGCACAGGCATATCCTGCTAATTTTGGTCATGTGGGTCTTATAAAGGAGTGCTAGCTGTTTTTTCCCATTCTGTTTGCTGCAGCTATGGTGAGTGTTATTCCTTATCCAGACTTGTGCTGCTTGGGGGCGACCTTCTCCGCCGGCGGTGCTGGCCGGGTTCTGGTGTGGTGTTTTCGGGTCTGGTCCTGTGGCATGGGGGTCGCAGGGCCGTCCCATGGCCCCCGTTCCCTGACTGTGCACGCCTGCGGGGTTGGTGGCCACTGACTGGCACGGTGTGGACTTAGTGTAGGGACCCATGTGTATCAGATACCGGCACGAGGTACATGGGGCAGTATGGCTTGATCAATTCATACACAAAATTCTGATGTGTTTTTTATTTAAGCCTAGCGGCACTAGTATCAGCCATAGGTGTGAGATGCAGCACTCTGTTTCTTCCCTGAACCGCATTATAGTAGTTATATTCTTGTATATAGGAGCAGTATTATAGTAGTTATATTCTTGTATATAGGAGGCAGTATTATAGTAGTTATATTCTTGTATATAGGGAGCAGTATTATAGTAGTTATATTCTTGTATATAGGAGGCAGTATTATAGTAGTTATATTCCTGTATATAGGAGCAGTATTATAGTAGTTATATTCCTGTATATAGGAGCAGTATTATAGTAGTTATATTCTTGTATATAGGAGCAGTATTATAGTAGTTATATTCCTGTATATAGGAGCAGTATTATAGTATTTATATTCCTGTATATAGGAGCAGTATTATAGTAGTTATATTCCTGTATATAGGAGCAGTATTATAGTAGCTATATTCCAGTATATAGGAGCAGTATTATAGTAGTTATATTCTTGTATATAGGAGCAGTATTATAGTAGTTATATTCTTGTATATAGGAGCAGTATTATAGTAGTTATATTCTTGTATATAGGAGCAGTATTATAGTAGTTATATTCCTGTATATAGGAGCAGTATTATAGTAGTTATATTCTTGTATATGGGAGCAGTATTATAGTAGTTATATTCTTGTATATAGGAG
This sequence comes from Dendropsophus ebraccatus, assembly GCF_027789765.1. Classification (NCBI taxonomy): domain Eukaryota; kingdom Metazoa; phylum Chordata; class Amphibia; order Anura; family Hylidae; genus Dendropsophus; species Dendropsophus ebraccatus. Next base: position 80,163,311 of record NC_091465.1, on the reverse strand, counting down.
CAGTATTATAGTAGGTATATTATTGTACAAAAGGGGCAGTATTATGCAGTGTTTTACAGGGCCTTAAATTATTTTTTTATCTGAAAAAAAGGCTGGGTCTTTTTTGGGGGGTTGGTCTTATTTTCAGAGTAAGACAGTATGCCTCTACACTGAACCCCAACTCTACATGGTAGTTAGCTGCCATACTGTATTCCCCACCATGTGTACACAGGAGGTAGTATTGTAGTTGTTATATCTTGTCCACAGAAAGGATCTTCTCTGACCATTTCACATTATACACCTCAGACTCTTATAATCTCTTTGAATGTTAAAGTTTTCTCCGCAGTAAATGTTCATTTCATTTTCTGTTTAATTCACTTTTTTTCTTTAATTTGGTCCCTCTGTTAATTTATTGATGAATTACGCTCTTCACTTTGAGTGACATCCTGACCGGGACTTGAACCCTGGTCCACCTGTGAAAGATTAAAGACATAGTCACCTCACTTCAATCGCAGACATAAAAAGTTCAATCCTCAAAGCAACAATTATATTATGTATGCCTGATGTTCCAAATGTAACCTGTTCTCATAACCATTTATGCTTTTTCATCAGCTCATCCTGGAAATGTGTGAGATTTTTACATAACTGGGAATCCATATGCAACAGATATATTGGACTGGAGCGATCTCTTTTTTATCTTTTCCTATTCTATGCCTAGTTTTGTATTGCAGATTAGATAACTCGGCTTGTACCTCTTTATATTGGTCTAAATGTCCCCCGGGCAAGCCTTGTAAGATGGTTTGTATGAGGGCTGGAGCAGAGCCGTAGGGTGGAGAGGCAGCCATCATGCCGGGGTACTTCGCACCATTCACTCTATATGGTATTCCATGTTGAAAGTTATAATCTTGGGGTAATCCCTTTACAGTAGAAGGAGGGGTCTACAAGTTGTCCTCCATATAAGTGAATTGCCTCTCCATAGCAGACTCTTTGGCTGCTATACGTAGGTGGTGGTAGTAGTGGGTCGCTGGAGGTCTCACCACCGGGGCTCCTAATGGTCACAAGAAAGCGGATCCCTTGTCCCCCAATGAACGGAACTTGTCTCCAGTTTGAGTGCAGGTTTTGTAACACAGTTCCATTGAAGAGAACGGAGCTTTATGCAAACCAAACCTGAACTGAAGACTAGAGATGATCAAACATCAGTAAATCTTAGGTTCTATAGAACTCAAACCTTGTTGAACCTTCTGCATTTGATTCCTGATGCCTTCCCGATCCGTGGGGAAGGAGGAGACAGCCGGGTACCACCTGGAATTCCGGGATTCAGCCTATTACCTAGGCTGAATCCCGGAATTCCAGTCAGTACCCAGGAATTTGGAAGGTTCGACAAGGTTCGAGTTCTATAGATCCTAAGATTTTCCGATGTTCAATCATCTCTACTGAAGACAAGAGTCGTGTTGTCTCCTGCAGAAAGTGGTCATGTTTTTGTAGTGCTGGATAACCCCTTTAGGTATAGACCCTCTCACACCATTCACTTTCCATCGTACTGTTATACCATAACATTGAGAAGTTATACTCTTGGGTTGACCCCTTTAAGGTCCAAGCCGAGTTGCGTACCTGACTTTCCTCCACGTCTTGTGTTGATATCTTCAGGTTTCTGCTGTATGATGTATAATTCTATAGCAGGCTCTACGCCTCCTCCATCCTTCTATACTTACATCAGTCAACTATTCCTCCATAGAAGAAAGACAGAAGGGAAAACAGCGGCATTCATTTTTAATAATGAATTATTGAAACAATGTCACTTCCCGTCAAATTCATGTGTTTAGGATCTCGGCCCGGACATATATTATTTACTTTTATAATTTAATTGGATTCTGGATGCTGGAGGTTAATGCGTCCCGCTTGCTGCTGATATTAACGCCGCCGTTTCTTTACATTTTATATTCGCTCTTTGATGTAAATAATTGAGAGGAATCATTTAGCCGTGTCTTTGGCTCCACAAGGCCCATCGGGGGTCACGTATCAATAGCGGCGATTGTGCCACAAGGTCGGCTTTCATGTTTGTGCAATATGATCTGAGAACACTGGAAGAGCGGTTGTAATAAATATGAATAGTAAGAATAACTGAATGATACAATTTGTTACAATGTTGCATGTGTAAGCCACGCCCCGTTCTTGTGTCTGTGCTATGGGCGGAGCTGTAGATACTATAGATCACATGGGCTTATAAAGTATATAAAGAATAGGGGACCCTATTCTTTGACCGAGACGTTGAAGGAGAGCGATACATCTTGACCTTCTGTCAACTTGTCTCATGCCCTTATTTTAGTGATTGTACAAGTAAGGCTGGGTTCACACTACATTTTTGTAATCCGTTTTTTTTCATCCATTTTTTTGCAAAAAACGGTTGAAAGACGGATGAAAAAAACTGATGCATTTGTGTGCATCTGTTTTTCCATTGGCTTCCAAAAAAAACGGATCCTTAATAACCCCTTCCCAATATCAGACTTAGGTTAGGTTCACACTGTGTTTTTGCAATCTGTTTTTTTTCATCCGATCTTTGCAAAAAAACGGATGATAAAAACTGATACATTTGTGTGCATCCGTTTTGATCCGTTTTTCCATTAATTTTTTGACGGACACAAAAACGTAGCTGACACTACTTTTGTGTCAGTTAATAAAAACGGATCCGTTTTGATCCGTTTTTTTTTTACAATGGAAGTCAATGGAAAAACGGATCAAAATGGATGCACGCAAATGCATCCGTTTGTTTTTTTTAATCCTTCTTTTTCAAAAAACGGCTGAAAAAAACGGATTGCAAAAACGCAATGTGAACCTAGCCCTACTATTACATCATGCTGTCAGAAATTGTATATACAGCTGAGACCATCCATACACCGGCTAAAGACTGTGTTATAGAGTTGACACCTGTTGGAGCATCTAAGGTCATAGATAACTCTGATCACAGCCCCCTGGATACTGCAGTCAGTAGAGCTGGGAGATAACAGATCCTTTTACATGGGCGTGTTTGATCTTCCCTTTGAAAGACCCTGCAAACAAGCGTCAATCATGCTGATCGGAGCTCGCTTGCATCTTTACACGGCCCAATATCAGGTCAAGTAAATGGATCCTAAGAAAGACACGGGAAATCTAGTGAAGGCCCCAAAATGTAATACAGTAGTATTGTATAAGTTATCAAATAATTGTATAACTAAAAAGTTTATTCTTCCTTTTTAATAAGATTATTTTTATTAAAGATATGCAGCATAACGTCAATGTGACAAAATGAAGATTAAAGGGGTAGTGCGGCGGTAAATAATTATTGACAGAATAACACACATTACAAAGTTATACAACTTTGTAATGTATGTTATGTCTGTGAATGGCCCCCTTCCCCGTGTCCCACCACCCCCACCCGTGTACCCGGAAGTGTGGTGCGCTATACATACCTGTCAAGTGCCGCCTCGTCTCCGATCTTCAGTCTGCGATGCTGTCTTCGGGCAGCTGGGCCGAATCCCTCCGAGCGTCCTGAGTGCCGGCCGCCCTCTTCAGCGTCATAGGCTGCTCAGCCGCGATTGGCTGAGCATAACTGTGCTCAGCCAATCGCGGCTGAGCAGCCGATGACGCCCGAAGACGACATCGCAGACTGAAGATCGGAGACGAGTTGGCACGTGACAGGTATGTATAGCGCACCACACTTCCGGGTACACGGGTGGGGGTCATGGGACACGGGGAAGGGGGCCATTCACAGACATAACATACATTACAAAGTTGTATAACTTTGTAATGTGTGTTATTCTGTCAATAATTCTTTACCGCCGCACTACCTCTTCAAAGCAGAAACCAGGACAGAAAAAAAAAAAAAACTCCCAGCCAGTCAGGAGAGAAATTCCATACAATAACAATTAATCTAAAAGTTTTTAAAACTATAAAAGTTATATAAAAATTTCAAAATATATCCCATTTACTATGAGAAAAACCTACTCGGTGTCACCATAATTGGATACATCTGATTTATTAAAATACGTTATTTATCCTTCCCCGTGAATTCTATCAGAGAAGGAAAATACCCAATGCCAGAATAACCGTTTTTTCTTCTCCCCTCCTAAAATAACATAGATGAAAAATCGATAAAGAAGTCCCATCTACCCCAAAGTGTGATATCAGTAAAAACCACAGTAAACCTGACAAAAAAACGAGTCCTTACCCATCTCTGTAGACAGAAAAGTTAAAAAAAAAAAAGCTTATAAGGATCAGAACAGTGTAAAACAAAGGTTTTTTTTTTGTAAACATAATAAAAGCTAAATAAAGTTAATACCAAACAAACTCCCAAAACGGCAGAATTTCCTTTTTTTTTCGATACACCCCACAAATAATTCTTCAGTTCTAGGTCCCCCCCCGATCAATATTTCGACAGGTCGCTCTAACATCTGACAGCATTCATAGGTGTAAAACTTCAACCATTTATTTGATCACCAAGAGCATCCAGTACATGCAGCTCTTCGACCACACGTCAAACATGACAAAGACCCTGTGTGGTAGAAACGTTGCATGTACTGGATGTTCTTGGTGATCAAATAAATGGTTGACATATTACACCTATGGATGCTGTCGGCTCTCTATTTCTGAAGCCTACTGAGTACCAACTTTGGGGATTGTTGGCCCTCTGGCGTGAATCCTAACGTCCAGATGGAAGGTGGAAAATTACTGTAGATGATGTCTCTAAGACCTGTCAAGAGTTTCTTGTAATGACAAAAATACCCTCACGCCATATACCCTTTACAGTGTGAAAAACATCCAGACAAAACAATAACTAATCTTGGGGAAACCAGATAAAGAAGATCTCAAATATGCAAAAGAGCGCGCAGACCCTCATTTACGAGTCTCAAAACAGAGATACTCCTCCAGGGGTGGCTCCTTTGAGGAGACCACTAAAACAGCCATGATAGCTGGCCCTTTAAATCAATATTCAACTCAGTTATGAGTCTAACTGTATGACAATCCATCCACAGACAGCAGTTTCGGCTGTTGCCCCTCATCAGTGTGGAGTAGGATTCTGGCTAGTGGAATCAATGCCTAGTAGACAACTCAGAGAAAATGAATGTGGAAAAACATGTCAATCTACGTAATTGTGGGCCATCGTCTTTTCTCTATTGGACGATTTTACCCCGGTCTGCCCATCAGTAACAGATACTGGTGGATGTGCTCTTGTAATACCCTATCTCTATAGTCTGACAAGTAGTACATAAGCCCCTGGCATGGATATAAAAAAAAATTAGGGCCCTTAGTCTCCCCAGGACCCAATGGTTTCTACTATGTCAGTTCTCTTGGAGATGTTCTTGGTCTTACAGTGACGTTCCTCTGGTTTTGTGTCGATCAAATATGCATAAAAATATATAGAATTACATTTCTGTGGTTGGCAAGAAACATTTAAAGGGATTTCACGGAACAGCAACCTCTGAGAATTCACAGGAGGCAGATAGGTAGAGCTGAATACAGGTAGGCCTTCTGTAAGATGTTGGCTGGTATCTCGGTCCGGGCCGAGCACATGGGGATTTAGGCTCATTTGCATTAGTATGGGATCGGCTCTTATTGTAATGCTTCCTATTGTCTCTGTGGAATATAGGGCAGTGTTCTTAGCAGAGAGAGAAAGGATGGCACGAGAGTATAGAGGGCACCATTCATAACAAGAGGGAGCTGTAACGCTCGGCTAGTGATGCAACATTATGTATTGATGTGAATGGGTCGCTTGCAATATTAAGTATGGATTATTCTCTGTCTGGGGGAATAAGACATAGAGATGTGGGGTCATCAATGAGGACAAAGTGAGAGAGATGGCAGGGGAAGAACACAGGAACTGAGAGGGAAAGGAGGGAAACGTTCTCTGGGTGCAGGAGAGAAGACGAGGAGAAGGCTGAGGAGGATGACAAAGAGCCACAAGGCTGCGGCCGAGATAAAACGATATCATTCCCACTGTGATTGGCTTTAAAAAAAAAATTATCTGCTCTGTTGAGCGGCAAATCGATAGAGGGACTTCATCTGCCGCAGGACGGAGGAATCTTATATGTGATAGTGGGAGCATTATAGAGACAAGGAGAGTCCAATCCAATCATATAGGTGTAGCAAAGCTGAGGATGTCATGTGGCACAAGTGCAATAAGGATATCGGAGACTGAGTTGTGACATGTTTATATTGCAATACTGCGTTCCATTACCCACGATAGTTAAACTCTGCCTGCCCTGATCTATTGTCTATTACCCATGATAATTAAACTCTGCATTCCCTATTACCTATTTATTACCAATGGTAATTCAACTCTGCCTATCCTGACCTATTGCCTATTTATTACCCATCGTATTTCAACTTTGCCTGCCTGACCCATAGTAATTCAACTCTGCATGCCCCAACCTATTGCCTATTTATTACCCATGGTAATTCAACTCTGCCTGCCCTGAACTTCTGCCCATTACCCATGATCATTTAACTCTTCCTGCCATGACCCTTTACCTATTACCCATAATAATTCAACTCTGCCTGCCCCAACCTATTGCCAATCTATTACCAATGGTAATTAAACCCTTCCTGCCCTGACCCTTTGCCTATTACCCTTAATAATTCAATTCTGCCTTCCCTAACCTAAGGCTTATTACTCATTATGACCTAACTCCATCTAACCTGACCTCTTCCTTTACGACTATGTCTTCTGCCTGTTAATAAGGTACTCTACCAGTACGCATCCGCCTCTTCTTTCAGACAGTACTCTGGAGGCAGCGACTTGGGGGTTCCGGGCAGAGAATTCTAGATCCCTGTGAAGGCCAATGAGTGAAAACCAGGTGGCCCCTTAGATACCGCTCCCTGTCGTAGCCATATACCAAATCCAAACCAACCTAGATCCTGGCTTGACCACGACCTTTGCCAGGTACTCCCCTCTGCTTTTTCAGCCTTCCACCCCAGGCCATTCCAGATAATGGATAGATTTCCACACTTTGTGCACAATAAGGATCATATCCAAGTGTGTGGTCCGACTTATCACCGCACTATGATTAACACCAATTTAACAGCTAAAATAATCATCAAAGTAGTCAAACGTTCCAGGAAAATATAGCTGTCACGTCCCATGTGATGAATGGATGGACGAAAAGAAGAAAGAGCAGGATCTATGTAATTGTTGTCCTATTAATGGGAACATGTTAATTCCCAGTGACAAGTCCATTTAGATGTCACCTTCATCTCCCCCTTCCACCCACCCACGCAGTTCAGTCTGTGGGCTAGCACCAACCAGGTCTCATTACCATCACAGCAATACATTGTACAGCTTGATGGCGTCTTTGTGTACCATCACAGCTGTCACAGCCGGGACTGACATATCCGCACACATGAGGACAGATCGGTGATATTCCTGCGCGGAGACAGCAAGGCACTTAACAAAGGCGGCTCGCAATTCTGCATGCTGGGGAGAGGCAGTAAAGTCAATAGCCGGGTGACATGGGAGGCAGGGCCTGAGCTCAAGTAATGCACCGAGAATGAGGGGAGAGAGATCAATACACTCACATCTTAAAGGCCGTCTGGGCTATTACTGCTGATAAACACTGCATCATACACAAAGTGTTCACTGTTCAATGAGGATTAAAATGACCCTCGATAGAGATATACTGTCAAATAAAGTCATGACTTTGCCCTATACACCGCTAAAAGGAGTTATTACGCTTCTCTCTTCCTATCCCGCAAGGGCCAACAAATCTTATAGGTATAAAGCCTGGCATTGCTATACATAGACGGCTTCAATCCCAGAGGTTACAATATACTCACAGCTTAGAGGAAAACTAAACACAGCAAATGCACAAGCAATAGCCCAGCATTTCCTCCCTTAATCTCCTCCTTTCCTTTCATCCTATTTTGTCTCGTATTACAACTATAGTGAGGTCGGAGAGGGTAGCGTCGTGCCTTGTGGAGAAGGAGCCTTATAGGTATTGCTGCTTGGGAAAAGAGCCAGGGCCGTATTTACCATAAGGCACCCGTGGTCCGGTGCCTAGGGGGGCAGCACCAGGGGGAAGGAAACAACTTTTTTTTTTTGTCTTTATTTTTTTAGTCTCCCAGCTCCCATTCAGACTTGCCAGCAAATCTGGTGTCTATTCGAAGGGGGGGGAGGGTGTTCGTATTGTTCGGGTCTGGTGTGGCGGTGTTATCCAGTCATAGTATGGCGGTATTGGTCAGATCTGGTGTGGCGGTGTTATCCAGTCACAGTATGATGGTATTGGTCAGGTCTGGTGTGGCAGTGTTATCCAGTACCAGTATGATGGTATTGGTCAGGTCTGGTATGGCGGTGTTATCCAGTCACAGTATGGCGGTATTGGTCAGGTCTGGTATGGCAGTGTTATCCAGTCACAGTATGGTGGTATTGGTCAGGTCTGGTATGGCGGTGTTATCCAGTCACAGTATGGTGGTATTGGTCAGGTCTGGTATGGCGGTGTTATCCAGTCACAGTGTGTCGGTATTGGTCAGGTCTGGTATGGTGGTGTTATCCAGTCGCAGTATGGCAGTATTGGTCAGGTCTGGTATGGCAGTGTTATCCAGTCACAGTATGGCAGTATTGGTCAGGTCTGGTATGGAGGTGTTATCCAGCCACAGTATGGTGGTATTGGTCAGGTCTGGTATGGAGGTGTTATCCAGCCACAGTATGGTGGTATTGGTCAGGTCTGGTATGGAGGTGTTATCCAGCCACAGTATGGTGGTATTGGTCAGGTCTGGTGTGGCGGTGGTAAATGTGACGCCTGGAGCTATTACCAATCAATCTACCAATCCTGTGGTCAGAATTCCCTCAGACAATATGCAGACGGCTCTAATCATTGATTCAATGTGGAAATTTGTTAATGTTTTAAGCTATTAAAAACCATGAAAAATGTGATTCAGACAATGTTTCTACATGTAGAGAAATGCATGTGACCGAAACCACGCTCCCATTTCTTCCCCAGTAGTCATGTGGAGTTACCGGGATTATTGGCCATATGCCCATTGGTTACCGCATGAGGGTCTAGATTCTGCCGTACGTGGTGACGTACAGTAAATGTGGGAACGCGGCCTAAGACCAATCAGATATCAATATGATGTTCAAAAACTAGAAAATTATGATGCTAATTGGTAGGGGAAGATGGGGCATCTGCAGGTGTAGTGCCAGGGGCAGCAGCTGGTAATACAGCCCTGAAAAGAGTATGCAAATTAGTCTTACAAAAGGGAGCTGTCTCTATAGCGCCACCATGGACTTTGACGTACTTCCAATAACTGAATGATCCAAGCAGCAGGGAACAAGTAGCAAATTGGCGGAGACAGAACACCCCATGGCCTATCTGATTTACTGAATGATCCAAGCAACAGGAAACGAGTAGTAAGTGGGCGGAGAAAGAACTCTTTGACTATAGGGAGTCGGGAGGAATTTGTCCCTCTTAAGTTGTGGAGATGAAGTTTTATAGGCCAAGCACTGCTGCTTGGGGAATGAGTATGCAAATTAGTTGTCTTAAAGAAGGAAGCTGGCTCTCTAGGGCCATCATGGACATTGACTTACAGAGTGGTTATTTCCAACGGGTGGCATCTACCTAACCTACCTAACCTTCTAAAGGAGAGCTGATTTGTTTTCTCTGTAAGTCCCAGGAGATCAACCATGTCCTCTGTCCCCCACACTGTCCTGTGTGTAGTGTTAAAAAAAACTTGGGGCAAAACTGATCCAAGCCTTTCTGCTAGATCTTCAAGGGTGGAGCATAACAGGAATGTTATCATTGGTGCGCATCATGCTCCTCCCCTCAGGTTCCATTCTAGACAGTCTTGTCTGCTTTCCTCCGGTTAGTCAGCAATACTAGAACTTTTTTTGGAGATGTTCTTTTTTTTTTTTTTTTTGTGGCTGGGGGGAGGAATTATACTGACTATTATATTGAAAGTAGGAAAAACTCTGTATGTGGTCAGCGCATTATTTTTCTTCTTTTTTTACTTTTTGAACCCCATTAAAGAGCACTCCGATAAAGAATTGTATGGACACTGGTCTGCGGGAGCAAAAAAAAAAAAATCTTTTTGTAAAGCCGTCATCCTTCTTCTCTGCGCATCCTTATCTGTGTCATTGAAAGATTTTAACCTCAGATGCCCCTTTGTCTCTATTCAGATAACACAGTGAAATTGCTTTGTGTATAATGGCCCATGGAGTGGTATCTAGGTCTTGAATTTAATGAAGTCCGAGGGTCCCTCATGTAGTTATTTTTGACCATAGTTCTCTACCCTTTATTCATTAATCCTTCAGAGCATAAACTGGAAATATCTACAACGCATCCTGATCTGATCTCCTTTATGAGAATGTTACGAGCGCCTCTACAACCTCGGACTTGGAGAGAGTTCTATGACATGGCTCAGTCAATAGTCCGTGAGCTTTTCATCATGTTAGAGGATATCTAAAGATCACCTCGAAAAGAAGACCAGGTCTAGACTAGATTGATAGCCTTTCAATTTGTCTTTGTCCTTTGTGTATTGGTCCCGTTCTTTGACAAAACCCTCCCTCTACAAGGCATCATGTCAAGGAGGATTTACTGCATGATCAAAGCAGCTGGAGATGAGTTTGGAAGTTTGGAACATCCTTTAGTCGATATGATCAAAAGATCAGAAGGATCAAAGCAACAAAAAAAGAGTAGCAAGTGGGTGGAGACAGAAATAACTGTAGCCAATCTGATTTACCGAATGATCCAAGCAACTGGAAATGAGTAGTAAGTGGGCGGAGACAGAACTAGCTGTAGCCAATCTGATTTACCAGATTATCTAAGCAACAAGAAATGAGTAGTAAGTGGGCGGAGACAGAACAAACTGTGGCCAATCTGATTTACTGGATGATCCGAGAAACAGGAAATGAGTAGTAAGTGGGCGGAGACAGAATTAGCTGTAGCCAATCTGATTTACTGGATGATCCAAGCAACAAGAAATGAGTAGTAAGTGGGCGGAGATAGAACAAACTGTAGCCAATCTGTTTTACTGGATGATCCGAGAAACAGGAAATGAGTAGTAAGTGGGCGGAGACAGAACAAACTGTAGCCAATCTGATTTACCAGATAATCCAAGCAACAGGAAACAACGAGAGATGATCGAACAGTGGAAAATCTTACGTTCTATAGAACTCGAACCTTGTCGAACCTGATTTCTAATGCCTTCCTGGAATTCCTAGGCGGTACCCAGGCTGTCTCCTACTTTCCCACGGACCGGGAAGGCATTGGGAATCAAATGTGGAAGGTTCAACAAGGTTTGATTTCTATGGAACCTAAGATTTTCCGGTGTTCGATCATCTCTAAAAACAAGTAGTAAGTAGGCAGAGACAGAACTCTCTGACTGTAGGGTGTAGAGAAGGAATTGTTCTCCCTTTGATGGGCAATTGGCATCTGCCCCATGAGGGTATTTGCCTTCCTCTGTATCAACACAGCAGGGTTATTGGTTGAACTCGATGGACTCTTGACTATGTAACTTCATCTCCATGGACTATAATTGATAAACATTTCAACCTTTCCCAATAGGAGCTGAAGTGACATTGCGAAAGAAAAGCTATCAGGGATGCAGAAGTAGCCAACCCACCCATGCCCAGGTGCCTGAGGGGGGGTCACTCTGCCATAGGGCACATTGTGGATGGGATCTTTTTACAGATTCAGCATTGGGGCCCAAGTGTCAAGTTATTTACACTATTCCAGTGTAGCTTCCACTAGATCTTTCTAGCAATTGGTGAGGGTTACATAGGTCAGACATTGATGGCGTATCCTTACAATATGTAGTCTGTGTATTTTCTGAAACAGTCCCTCTCATTTACTTTTTCACCTTAAAAACCTTCGAGTCTCTTCTAGGAGTACACAGTGGTTTCCTTTCTACCATGGGTGATATATGTATATCTTTTACATTTTAATGTGATTGAGTCTTGCTAACATATAAAAGCACTTCTCATATCCCATGCCATGTAAAGGGTGCAGAGGGGACTCCTAGGAAGATAATGGACAATCCATGTCTGTGCCACCTCAGAGGATGTGTCAAAATGTGGGGATAAGGCAAGACAACATGTCACTCTGCAAAAAGGTACAAAAAAATTACCATTCGCATATACATTGGCTCATAATATATCATATATCATATGAAGACCGCAATTAAAGTGAATTACAATAAGGTTTCTTTAGGGTCATCACAAAGTCAGGACAACCTACTTGACCCCTACATGATATTCTGGTCTTACGGCAATACCCCCTGCAGTTTAACTCTTTGTCTATGGGCAGCAATGTGATTTTCTACTGGAATATTTTTGGATTATCCTCAGGTGGCGCCTAGTAGTAGAGGGGTAGCCCTCCATCCATTGACCATGATCAATACCCTGTCCGAGACCACATACAGTGTCAAGAAGTACAGCCATCCTCTGCACAGTCTTTTTTTGTATCTGGCTGGAGATTTTCAACTGTGTTTTTATATATAGAGAGTCACTTTAATAAACTATTTCTCCGCACAAAAGACTCTTCTCCACAGGTTGTCAAGTGGCACCTATCCACTTACTGCAAGAAAGCTTTTCGAATTTGATATCTTATGTGCTCCGGCTTAATAGTCACCAATAGCTTGTAGTGTCCAAGAAAAGAAAGCCGCAATAAGCACAAATCTTGGGATTTTGGTACAATTCCAAACAAATCCGGCTCTGCGTAGGTTACAAGAACAAAGAATTGTAATTCAGGCCCGATCATCTGATTTATGAACCAGGATGTACAGTAACTAGGAGACTCTGGGTCCCAATACAAAATAGGTAGAAATACTGGTGTCTTCTAATGGGACAGAGGGTCACCAGGGGGCAACTACTACGAGGAGGCAATCACTCAGCAAATAGCTAAATGTCCTGATGTCCCACATACATCTCCGAGAACAAAAGGATGGGGCATTTGAAACCCAACATACCAATCCTTCTCTCCTTGAACATCTACCATCCAGAGTTAGGAGGCTCCCATACACATTTATTAGTAGGCCAGTAAGCAGAAGTCCGTTTTCCACCAACAAAGATCCCTATATATACCTTCAATTACTGTCGGCTAAACGATTCTTCAGCCATCACTTTTCTCTTCCATCCTCTCCCCATACACATGAACATTTAGCTATGGCAGCAGCTTATCTCTCCGAGAAGAAAGGAGACAGGCAGTGAAAATCCATCATGGTTGACCTATCTCCACCAACATCATCTGGCCCCTATACAACAGGCATTGACATCCAACCCATCCAATCCAAACCCATCGTCAGTTCAAGACTACGTTTGCATATCGTCTCTTTTTGGATAATCACGCCCGTCATTATATCATAACAGTCTTTAAATGATGGCTAAAAAAACAACGGTGTGTGAACATAGTCCAAAGGGTAGGGGGTCCTCAAAGCAAATGACCAGCTTACGGCTACAATCACAAACTCAGTAGTTTTGTCTGTAATTACGGATCCGCAAGTACAGACAAATTTAGGGCTTATTGATTTTTATTGGGCTGTTCACACTGTCCGTATATTTACGGATCCGCAATCCACAAAAATTGCATCAGCAAAAACTATTGACATCATATAAAGTCCTGAAAAATCATCATCACATAACACCATGTTCACACAATGTGTTCTGAGTCGCAAAAATACACTTAAAAGCTAAGCTTTCACACTGTTCGCAATTTTCAAGCTTTTTGATTCTTTTATACGCAACAAAATAAAAAAGATTGCATGAAAATGTATTTAAAAAATCCTTAAAAAAAAGGCCACATTACATCTAAAATAGGTTCATGTGAGGTGAGTTTTACCTAAAGAAGTCTATCTGAAAAAATCTAGGGGTGTAAAAAATTTTAAGCATAATATAGAAATATAGGGTTTCTGTGTAGTCTGGAACTATAGAAACACAAAGGGTCCGCATGGGAGCTGTGCACATAAAACGGTAGGATGTTGTTTATCAGGATTATTTGTAAACATGCATTAGAATTCAAATTGCAATAATAAAGTTATAACTTTCAATATATTTAAAAGGAGATGGCCAGTAAAAGATTTTTTACGAAATATGTGCACTATGCGCGACAACAGAAAAAGAGACTGTTACTTCCCTTGCTCACCGCAGCCTCCTTTATCCCAGTGCCCTCTTTCCGCCGTGCTCCACCTCCTGGTGCTTGGCACAATACATTACCACAGTCACTGGCTGAAACAGGAGACCGGGCACTGGGATAAAGGAAGCTATGGGGGAGTGAGGGAGGTAAGTACCGTCAAATTTTATTTTGACACACAGCCTGGTCATATTTATTTAAAAAAAAAAAAAAAAAAAGTTTTTATCTGACAACAACACCTTTAAGGATAACCTTTTCTCTGTACAATCTAAAAACAAATAGACATTACCTTTAAATTGCAATTTAATTTATCTTTTTATTATGATTTAAAGAAATGATCCACTTTTCAAAAATTTTACCAAAATTTTATATATATTATAAGCTAAACTTGAAGTTGCCCAGAACCTCAGCGGCCAAACATATCCAGTCTGTCTGAATCCGGCAGGAAAACATATCATCATATTAATCACTGCTCAGAAAGGGTTAAACGACGGAGCCCAAAGATCCCATTAGCGGAAAGGTTGTTCTGTCTACGAAAGCTATTAAAGGTAAAGCGCTTTGCGATTCCTGCCTCCAGTTTTTTCCTATTAATATGAAATCGGCTTCTCGAACATAAAGCAATACCCTGGTTTTAAATGTATCTCTGTCGAGCTCAGAAGTATCATCGCTGTTTTGATGTGTAGCCCAGCGAAAAAAGAAGAAAAAAAAAAGGAGAATTTCAATTTTTGTTATTTTTTTTTTCTAAGGGATTTAAATATCGGGATAAATGAGATTTTGGGGAGGTGAATTGGAAGCGTTTGCACACAACCTCCATAATCATTCCCCGCACGTCTCCTGACAATGCAGATTAAACAAATTCAACCCTGGCGAATTTACAATGTTTTTTGCACCCTGCTCCGTACGGGGAGAATCTATTAACGCGCGGCTAACAATGGAGGAGCTAAAGAACGTTGATTGAAGAGAGCGAGCCGGAGACGCTGCTGCCTGTCCTGTTGGAGGAAAGTAGATTGCCGCAGTCTTTATGCGCCCGGCTTTAAGTGTTTGTAAACCATTTTTTGACTTTTAATGTCTCGGCACTAACCGGGGAGAGAAGCTTTCCGAGATTTTTTTTTTTATTTTTTTACATCCTTACTTAATCTCCTTTATTATAAAACAGTTTTAAGCTGCCAGCATGAACTTATGCCTTATTTGATAGCATAGTAATTTTCGAGGAGATAAAAAGAAAGGCTTGGAATTACCAAGAGAAGCTAGAATTACCGGGAGAGAGTCAATTGGGTTTTTGTTTTGTTTTTTTATGAAAAACTTCACATGCCAAATAACTGTATGGCAGCACCGAGTATCCCTACTGGGCACCAAAGACCTGTATGGCAGCAAAGAGTGTCCCTACTGGGCACCAAACATCTGTATGGCAGCACAGAGTATCCCTACTGGGTACCAATGACCTGTATGGCAGCACCGAGTATCCCTACTGGCCACCAAAGACCTGTATGGCAGCACCGAGTATCCCTACTGGGCACCAAAGACCTGTATGGCAGCAAAGAGTGTCCCTACTGGGCACCAAAGACCTGTATGGCAGCACAGAGTATCCCTACTGTGCACCAAAGACCTGTATGGCGACGCCGAGTATACCTACTGTGCACCATAGACCTGTATGGCAGCACAGAGTGTCCCTACTGTGCACCAAAGACCTGTATGGAAGCACCGAGTATCCCTACTATATACCAAAGACCTGTATGGCAGCACAGAATATCCCTACTGTACACCATAAACCTGTATGGCGGCATAGAGTATCCCTACTGTACACCAAAGACCTGTATGGTAGCACAGAGTGTCCCTACTGTGCACCAAAGACCTGTATGGAAGCACTGAGTATCCCTACTATATACCAAAGACCTGTATGGAAGCACCGAGTATCCCTACTATATACCAAAGACCTGTATGGCAGCACAGAATATCCCTACTGTACACCATAGACCTGTATGGCGGCATAGAGTATCCCTACTGTACACCAAAGACCTGTATGGTAGCACAGAATATCCCTACTGTACACCATAGACCTGTATGGCGTCATAGAGTATCCATACTGTGCACCATAGACCTGTACGGCAGCACAGAGTATCCCTACTGGGCACCAAAGACCTGTATGGCAGCACAGAATATCCCTACTGTACACCATAGACCTGTATGGCAGCACAGAGTATCCCTACTGGGCACCAAAGACCTGTATGGTAGCACAGAATATCCCTACTGTACACCATAGACCTGTATGGCGTCATAGAGTAGCCATACTGTGCACCATAGACCTGTATGGCAGCACAGAGTATCCCTACTGGGCACCAAAGACCTGTATGGCAGCACAGAGTATCCCTACTGTACACCATAGACCTGTATGGCAGCACAGAGTATCCCTACTGAGCACCAAAGACTCATGCCTTACATCTACCTCAATACTGACATAAAGATTTGAGATTGTGTTTCGAAGTAGTAGAAGGGAAACAATTTGGGGCTCAGGTTGGGAAACATTGCTATGGTTGTGCTTAGGAATCAATTGCACATGGACCCTGGTGCCTTAAAGGGGTACTATGCCCTGCAGGAAAAAGGTGTATTCTTTCCAGTCTGACACAGTGCTCATCAGCTAAGACACAAGAACCTCTAGAGTATTCTCCAATGATCGCCTATGCTGCTTTAATATTACAGGACAGGTGGGGACCTAATGGATCCATAATGTGGACATATTTATGATTTGTAAAACCTGGAGATCGAAGACCTTGATGCAATGGCCAAGATTTCTCAATCTGAGACAAAAGCTGTTTTTGTTGCCCATAGCAACCAGTCACAGCTTCCATAGCAACCAATCACAGCTCAGCTTTCAGTTGTGATATTGCTCTGGTGAAATGTAATCTGAGCTGTGAATGGTTGCTATGTGAGCTGTGACTGGTTACTATGTGAGCTGTGACTGGTTACTATGTGAGCTGTGACTAGTTGCTATGGGAGCTGTGATTGGTTACTATGTGAGCTGTGACTGGTTACTGTGCGAGCTGTGACTGGTTACTATGTGAGCTGTGACTGGTTACTATGTGAGCTGTGACTAGTTGCTATGGGAGCTGTGATTGGTTACTATGTGAGCTGTGACTGGTTACTGTGGGAGCTGTGACTGGTTACTATGTGAGCTGTGACTGGTTACTATGTGAGCTGTGACTGGTTACTATGTGAGCTGTGACTAGTTGCTATGGGAGCTGTGATTGGTTACTATGTGAGCTGTGACTGGTTACTGTGCGAGCTGTGACTGGTTACTATGTGAGCTGTGACTGGTTACTATGTGAGCTGTGACTAGTTGCTATGGGAGCTGTGATTGGTTGCTATGGGTACTAAAAATTTTGTAAATCCGAACCAATATGTTCTCAATGTTATGAATTAAGGCAGTGAATGAGGATTGGTATGTAATAGATTAAGGGTAAAGGTCCCCATAAACCTTAGACTATCATTGGCCGAATTCTTTGCTCCGTTGTCAGTCTAGCTTGTATGGGGCCATCCGGAAGGCCGAAAAACCCCACTCGCAGCAGATTCGACGGTCAGTCTAGCGTGTACGGGGCCATCCTGTACCACCGGCAACAGATGTCTGTGGTGATAAGGGTCGGCCATGATGGAAAAATCACAGCTGACCCTTTTGTTCTCAAAGAACTAAGCCGCAGTCCATAGACAACACAGGAGCATTCGGCCATTTTGAATGCTCCTGTGTATGGGGAGGACACACAGCGGCCAGGAGACACAACTTACATCCGATGGTTAGTTAATGAAGGTGTTATTGAAGGGAGATGACTTCCCCAACAGCACAGAGGATTTAAGGAATACAGTGCGCTGATCTTGTGAAGGTCATCGACTTCTCTACTTCACAGGACTACCAGCGGCAGGGACAATGACTGCAAATGGAGACAAGGGGAAGATGGCAGACTGCGAGTTATGTAGTGGACATCACAGGGGTCCTCTGCAGCGCAGAGTATTTAAGAAGAAGAGTATGCTGTTCTATAGAATCAGATATATAGGTTTAGTGACTTGTATAAAGATATTTCTGGAGCACAGTAGATGACATGACGCCCATCTTCTTGATGGGGAGATGTGGAGTATCTAAGCTCTCAGTCATGTGAGGTCTGATACTCGGGATCTGGGTTTCTATTGAACATATATAATCCATATCTCCCCGGTGCGGCCACATAATGACCCAGCCGGCGCGGCGCAGGTAAATGCACCTTATTTCCACATCCAGGTTTGCACATGATCCTCGGTGCATTGAGATTAATCCTAATAACATAATACATTCCCTGCAATTCACCGAGCTGGCGGTAAAGGAATCTCTGACAATGAGCCGAGATAATAGGAAGCAAATCATTGAGAACACAGCGGTAAACTCTTCAATAGCGCTATCTCCATAGAGGAGAGGTAGATAACGGAGCCCGGCGACCACCCTGACACACACCGCCGGGCCCATTAAAGGGAATCCATAATGGATGTCTGCTGCCGTATCGCCTCTAATGTATGCTAATGCAGTCCATCGCCGGAGCTGTGTCATCCTGTTTACATTTTATCGACCTGGAATACCTGCTCGCCGCCATACGCCGCTGATAAATATTTACTCCTCTCCTATTAAAGTGCAGAAATGAGCAGCTTCCTCCTTACCGAGATATTATAGGGCAGGGGGGTGAAAATTAAGACATCGCCGAGCGTCTTCAGAATGAGGCGGAAAACTAGTGTATGGGATGTAGATATCAGAGGGGGGTGTAAAGGCGAGCCGAAGCCGCGCGCAGCCTGATAAATAACCATCCCCCTCATACACGTCACCGCCAGATGTAAGAGTCTACCGTATGCTATACCAGCGTTCTCCAACCGGTGACCCTCCAGCTGGCATTGACTATGACTGCTATCATGTGATGATGGGTATTCTGGAAATTGTAGATCCCCAACAGGTGAGGGGCCACAAGGTGGAGCTTACTGCACAGTACTACCGTATTTTCCGGGGTATAAAACGACCTTTAAAGTCGGGAGTCGTCTTATACGCTGGGTATGGTCACCCCCCATATGGTGGGGGGGCTCAAAAATGGCCCCATCCCCTACGTATGAGGCGACCACTATAAAAATTGAACTCACCTAGGGCCCGTTCCCAGCCTCTGCCCGCCTCCCGTACCGTTCCCAGTGCGGGCAGTGTGACGTACACTACCTGCGCCGGAGACGGAGATCGCCAAACCTCAGGGCTGCGGTCAGGCAGGGGTTAACATTTTCCGGCGTATAAGGCGAACCCCTAACAATCTGCTTAAAAGTCAGGGGTCGTGTTATACGCCCAGTCACCTTATACGCCGGAAAATACTGTACTTAGGGCCCTATTCCACCGGACGATTATCGTTCGTATAATCGTTAACAATTAACGATCTCAAACGACCGCTATTGCGAAAGACCTGAAAACATTCACTCATTTCCATGGAACGATAAATCGTTACGTATGTTCGTATTTGCAATCGTTATTTCTTCGCTATTTCTTCGCTATTGCGTTCGTATCTACTGCGAACGACCGAACGACGTCTTATTCAATGCAAAAGATTTGCGAACGTTTTGCGAACAAGCAACGATAAAAATAGGTTTCTTGTTCGGTCGTTAATTGTTAACTGCATTTCAACCGAACGATTATCGTTTAGATTCGAACGATTTAACGATAATCTAAACGATAATCGTCCGGTGGAATAGGGCCCTTACAGTGAGACATACTGCTATATAGTGTAACAGTACTATGAAATACTGTGGTTAGTGGGCAGCATAGGGGCTAAGTACTCCAGAAAAAAAATTAAATTCAAATCAGTAGGTGTCAGATTTGTATCTTCCGGTACTCATCAGTTGCTGTATGTCCTGCAGGAAGTGGTGTATGCTTTCCAGTCTGACACAGTGCTCTCTGCTGCCACCTCTGTCCATGTCAGGAATTGTCCAGAGCAGGAGCGGTTTTCTATTGGTGTAGCCTCCTGCTATTTATTACACTGCAAGTGACTAACGGGGGACTCTGCTTCTGGGTCACCCTGCAGCAAACCCTCACCTGTCAGAGTTATCGTATGAGTCTCAGACTTGGAACTAACAAGAGATTTAGTAAAGTAGTAAAGACTTGACACCTTGAATCCTCCGTTGCGCCCATTGTGATCCTGCAGTATGGATCCCGTACATCCGGAATGACGGCGCACAACTTCAGGTTTCGAACAACCAGTCAAGAAGACAAATCCTTATTTAATTTTTTTAAAGACTCCGCGTGGATTTCTGTGGATATGACAGGTTCTCGGTAATCCTCTTAAACCTTTGCTCGGCTCTAGGACCCTATAACTACTGCTCCTTGTAAGGTGCAAGGTGACAAAGCTAACAGTGTGGACCATCAAATAGAAGACCATTGTTATTACTGGGCTATCCACATAACCATTGATGGGCTCCAGACCCTCCCGTCACCATCGAAGAGAAGACCATTGTTATTACTGGGCTATCCACATAACCGGAGATAGCTCCAGACCCTCCCGTCACCATCGAAGAGAAAACCATTGTTATTACTGGGCTATCCACATAACCGGAGATAGCTCCAGACCCTCCCGTCACCATCGAAGAGAAAACCATTGTTATTACTGGGCTATTAACGTAACTGGAGATGGGCTCCAGACCCTCCCGTCACCATCGGTGGGTGGGAAGCTGATGTCCACGGCATAGGGTATCTTGTCCATGAGTATTAGTGATGTCACCAAGATCATGAGATGATGTCACCTGAATTAGACTGGGGCTGAGGTTAATAAGTGGAGTAGACAGTAATCAACATCACAATGGTAACCACTTATCTACGAGAAGTGGCATGAGGACACGCAGGTTACCTTTAACTTTCATATCTTAAAGGACATTGTCCCTTAAGGATCACCAACAGGCCATGTTTTGAGGATTTTTGAAGCTCTGGTGGGTACTGGTTGGAAGTGATCCAGTTGATATACTGTATGGAGTCTTACAGGCAATGAAAAAGATATGCAAATGAGCCCTTCTTCAGAAGACGTTATTGTGTAAATAACGGCCGTTATTTTAAATATAACGGATGATATTTGCACAATGATGACCGTAATTATGAAAGACAACCATAATTTTTAGATTGTGTGAACCTAGCCAAAGTCAGTAACGGAGTTTGAAGATTTTAGTGAGGACTAGCTCTGGGGATAATGGGTCTCACTTAGGTGATCCAGTTGGTGTATGGAGTCATAAAGTCAATCCTACATGGCAAAATTATAAAAAAAAAATATTAAAAGTGCCATTTATAGGTAGCTACCCATTTATAGGTAGCTACCCTGTAGACTTGGCATTAAAACATGACTAGGGATAAAGTTAGGTGCTGGTCTGATTTGACTAGTATCGCTTGTTATGTTTCAAGCCTTTTTTTTATGGGTTGGATGGTGACTTACAGAGCAACTCCCTATAGGTGGCACTATTCCCTACTCCCTATAGGTGCCACTATTCCCTATAGGTGGCACTATTCCCTACTCCCTATAGGTGGCACTATTCCCTACTCCCTATAGGTGGCACTATTCCCTACTCCCTATAGGTGGCACTATTCCCTACTCCCTATAGGGGGCACTATTCCCTACTCCCTATAGGTGACACTATTCCCTACTCCCTATAGGGGCAGTTTTAAGTCTTCGTAGGGGTGAGACTCCATATACCAACTGGATCACCTCATTGAGAACCATTACCTACCTAGAGCTAAGGAAACCAGGAAAACATAACTCAGACTTTTGGGAAAAACCTTTAGTTTTTTTTTTTTTTATTGGGCCTCTCACCCGGTCATTCTCATTGAAGACACAATGTCTTGTGTGTTCTTTCTACACAAGTCACTGGCGGTCATGGAAAGTACTCCGTTGTATAGATGGGATGGGCCATTGGGAAGAGGGGCACGTGCACTCAGCTCAGATTGTACATTTCTACCAGGAGACTGCACCAACATGGAATGGATGTAAATCAAGTGAGATGTAAATGGCTGCCACCCGTATGCATAGACAGAGGACACATTTTAAGGGTACTTAAACAAGAATTGCATTAAAAGTGGGAAAGAACAAGGACATTATCTCTTCTTTTGTGCCGGGATCCTCCATGTGCAGAGGGGACGCATTCGGAGAATATCTCCCATTATAAATATGGATGGGAGCAGCCATTTTGCCTGCCTCATTAGAGAAAATGAGCAGCAGATGTTCAAAGTTAACTAGCCGGCGACTAGGAGCAGGTTGGTAAGAGATGAAATATTCAGAAGGCGCAGCCCCCACCGGCGTCTCGTATTACTATCAGGATCCAAAAAATATTCAGGATATTTGTGGCTTAGTTTAAAGGGGAGCTCCAGTCTGAAGCCTCCGCCAGGAACTGCATTGCCCAATATAATGTGTCTATAATGGGAGTTATAATGGTTATGGAATTACTCCATCTAATGGGGGGGGGGGGGGGTTTAGTATTAGCAGTGGACACCATTTTACACTACATACACATAGAGAATGTGTCATTAGATATTAACTTATTGTTTAAATAAAGTTTTGATGTTAAACATATTGCTTAAGAATTTTTGGTGACATTTTTTCTAATTTTCCATTTTTCTATCTATATTCTAAAATAATCCTAAGATTTTGCAGTTTTCATTCTCACCACTGGGGCTAAAACTACGCTGAGACTTCCTGTTGTGTCTAAGAGGAGGCTGCTGTAAAGTGATCTGTACAGCATTGCAGCGTCATGTGACACCAGTAGATATAGGAGACAATAGCAGCTCCCTGTGGAATGACCCCTTCACGGGTCACATTCATCTGAAAGGGAAAAAGTTTGCCTATTGTCATCTATGTCCATGAGCCTGGCTGTAAAGCATGTCATTAAATGCTGCTAGAAACAGCTAAGGCAATATGGCTGCCCCCATAACAATGTAAAAAAAAGTGAAATAAACATATTACAGTCAGAAAATAGAAACAGACTAGAGTAAAAGAACAAGTTTTAGTATCTGACTCCAATCAGTGAAAGAAAATTTAGGTGATACAATCCCTTTAAGATTAAGATATATCTAGTGGTCACCTTCCAGAGGTTTCCAACATGTGGCTCACCAGCTCTTACATAACTACAACTCCCATCGTGTGAGGACAGGGTCGGAGGCCAAACCTATAGACAAAACCCTTCAATTACAATTGGTTCATAGGAGTCAATTCTAAAGGGGTTATACAGGATTAGAAAAAGCACAAGACAGTGCCGTTCCTGTCCTCAGGTTGTGTGTGGTATTACAATTTAGCTCCATTCACGTCAATGGGACTGAGCTGTAAAATCCCCACCCAGACTAAGTACAAGACAGGTGCTGTTTCTGGAGAGAAGCAGACATACTTTACTAAGCCTGGATAGCCCCTTTAATAGGCAGGTGTGTCATGTGACCCTTCTTGGCTCTGCTGAGTGGCTGAGGAGGCTTCCGGAGGGGCCTAGGTGACAACCTATTCCCCAGCAATCGGGCCACTTTTCAGACTTGGTATATCCAGTTCATCTTACCATAGTAATAATATCGCATAGCCAGCCATCATGACCATTTCCATTACAAAGGCAGCTCAATCACTATGGACACCCCCTTTAAGTAAACCTTTAAATCTTTTTCTCCTCTCTATTGTATTATTCCTTGTCATCGACATCAGAAATATTCAGGCATAAAACTATTTTCAGACATAAAACCGGATTTTGTCCTGAGACGCGTTTCCTATTAATAATTAAGGAGCATTTCCTCCAAAGATTAAAAATATCACCGGCAAAGTGATCTTGAGTCTTCCTCCTCCTCCTCCTCCTCCTCCTCCTCCTCTTTGGTCAACGTGTTAAGAATCGCAGTTGTCTCTTATCTGTTACGGGAAAGCTGAGCCGCCATTAACGCCTCTAAGGGAGAGATCACCCAGCTTTCCTAGAGTCCTGATGCAGTTGGGCCTTCTTGTGCTCCGGGGCCGGGTCTACCTCCCCATATGTACGTCCCGGGGGACATATATAATGGAGGCAGATATCTGGGGCAGCTCTGGATAGACACATTTTTACCTTTGATGCAACAAGACACATCAAAGGAGGCTTCTAAATGGATGATGTAAAAAGCCACAAAGTGAGACTCAGCCTTTTCTTCATGGAGTAGCTCTGCGGCTCATGAATTATGGATAGACGCGCAGATTATGTTCTGATAGATGAATTGTTAATATCTATTGATCTACTCCAACAAGTACTTTTTAACCAACTACACATAAACATGAGACAGGTGGTGACTCTCTTCTGCCCGCACGCCGGCGTTGGCAAAATCTCATCTTTGCAGCAATGCCAGCAGAAAAAATTCCGCTTGGAAGTGCACTTAAAGGGAAACAGAGTTCCCCATTGAGATTAGGCATTAGGAAGTCTATGTACTCTAATATGAATCATGCATATAAATCTAATAGAGTCATCGCTCTATAGGCCCCGACCCAGCGACATGGTTATAGGACTGTAAGACTTCCTGCACCTGGGCCCTGATGCCTGACAGTCTTAGAGGTCCATGTGAGGTCCATGTGAGGTCCATGTGCCGCACCTAGACACTGCCCATAGGAGTGGGAGATGTAACTCAGGATCAGTAATGTAATGTATGTACACAGTGACCCTACCAGCAGAATAGTGAGTGCAGCTCTGGAGTATAATACAGGATGTAATTCAGGATCAGTAATGTAATGTATATACACAGTGACCCCACCAGCAGAATAGTGAGTGCAGCTCTGGAGTATAATACGGATCAGTAATGTAATGGATGTACACAGTGACCCCACCAGCAGAATAGTGAGTGCAGCTCTGGAGTATAATACAGGATATCAGGATGAGTACAGGATCAGTAATGTAATGTATATACACAGTGACCCCCACCAGCAGAATAGTGAGTGCAGCTCTGAAGTATAATACAGAATGTGTCTCCTCTCCTGGTGGTCGGCTGATACTGACACACTATGGTGCGTTTACACAGATCTGACAGATTTCTTAAGCCAAAGCCAGGAACAGACTATAAACAGAGGACAGGTCATAAAGGAAAAACTGCGATTTCCCCTCTTTTCAGATCCATTCCTGGCTTTGGCTTCAAGAATCTGTCAGATCAATCTGTCTGTGTAAACTCACCATAATTAGTCTATTGTTTTGTGTTGTAGATATACTGAAGTATAGGGCTTGCCGGTGCTGAATTTGGGCTTTTGTGTTTGGGGCTGAGAAGCCTCACTATGGTTTGCTGTGTATGTTTGTTATATGGTTTTGTATATATTATTAGCATATGTTTATTTGTATATATTTATTGTTTATATTTGCTTTACACATTATTTGTGTTATTTTTAGCATTGGTTCTCCACCTGGGGTTGGGGTTTGGTGTTAGGTTGGGTGGTGGGTTATATGACGGGAGGGGGTTTCTTGGGGACTTTGGTATACACAGAAAATCCTGGTCTGGTTCATGTACTGGGGGCATGGGATGTAGGACCAACTCAGGGACAATACTACGTCTGAACATAGCCGAAGTAATGAAATATATGGTTTGCTGAACAAGCGCACAATTTCACGTATAGGGCCATATGGCAGTATGGGGGATGGCGGGCTCGCACATTTGTAACGCTGTAAAGAGATGGAGACTTAGGGCCCTAGTACAAAGGTGTGTTATGGATCGCATCTTTTCAGGTGTACACATCGATAGGAGAGATTTATCAAACATGGTGTAAAGTGAAACTGTCTCAGTTGCCCCTAGCAACCAATCAGATTCCACCTTCCTCACAGACTCTTTGGAAAATGAAAGGTGGAATCTGATTGGTTGCTAGGGGCAACTGAGCCAGTTTCACTTTACACCATGTTTGATAAATCTCTTCTATCGTTCGTTCTTATTATGACCGTTTGTATAGTAGATTATGTGAATAACTGTAATTATGTTCCGTGCATCCGTCCATACTGTATAGGCCATATTACACCAAGCGATTATCGGCCGCATTTAGCCGAAACGGCTGATAATCGCTTGCTGTAAAGGTAATTTTAAAAGGCAACAATCAGACGGCATACACGATGTCGGCTGATCATTATCTTTCAACATGTTGGATAAAAACGATGATAGTGGCGGTCTGGGTCTGCTGGCCGCTGCGCCGTGTGAAAAATCACCGGCGTATGGGGACCACTTAGGACTAACTAATACTTAACTTTTAATAATTCATTAAAAATTGTAGCAAAAAGGTCCACACTAACAACAAAAAGACATACACTAATGTGCTCTATATACAGTGAGGTAACCTACAGGGCAAATGTAGACATAGGGGAGATATCCCACGTTCCCAAAGGGATGCTAATACTTAGGGACTAATGGCCCGGTGTCAAAACACCTAGGATACAATTAAAGAGTCAGGGAGAAAAGGAGAGGAGAGTAGTGGTGCGCCCTGCTCTCTGCCCTAATAACCTCTTGCCCTGCCTTTTGGGGAACCCACCTCCTTAACAGGGTGGCCCCAACCACGGTGACAGTCCCTTCCTTATTGCACGTGCCCAGTAGGAAACAAGAAGCACAGAAGACAGAAAAGAGTGAAAAAACGGTGTATACTCAAAACCACCTTAAAAACAACCAGCAAGAAATATCATATTATATACACAGTACCTATTATATATAAGCTGTGCTTGTTCCTACACAGCGCCTATATCAAAAGCTGTGTTCGTTCCGACGCGTTTCAGCCATCCCAATTGTGGATGGATTCATCAGGGAACACATATAGCACTCTAAAAGGATGTGCTTAAACCAATTCCTGCTGTGAGGGATATCCTTTCATCATAACAAATACATGGACCTCTTAGGAATGGTACAACACAATATAGTGGTAAATGATTCGTACTCAATATGGTGACAGCAATTAAGGAGATAACAAAGGAGAACAAAAGAATAACCCCAAATAAATAAACGGATGAATATAGCAAATAGTTGTACTTAGCTATACAGATGGACTGAAGTTGTGCTGCCTGCGAAGGTCCATGTTCACCCCACGATGAGAGGGTGACACTGAATCAGAGGCAGGCCAGGCTTATATACCAGTGATAGTGGTATTACTTCCGGGTAAAGGCTAGTGTGTTGGTGCGGTCATGTGACCTAGATGTGGTCACATGACTAGGTTGATGCGGTCACGTGACCCATATATACCAGTGATAGTGGTATTACTTCCGGGTAAAGGCTAGTGTGTTGGTGCGGTCATGTGACCTAGATGTGGTCACATGACTAGGTAGATGCGGTCACGTGACCCAGATGCGGTCACGTGACTCCGCTACAGTCCTGACTAAATGTTAAATAGCCTCTGCTTGTATAGAGGGCGCACAAGCGCCACTTACCAGCCTACAGAAGCTTCCATAGGACGCCGAAAGTGTCAGAGATGCCACTGATGATGTGTATGAGGATATTTACCAATGCAAATACCTCATAGTATATATAAGGGCAAAGGCAAGTTATGTTAATAGCCCACAACTTACAGAAAAAAAAAAAAAAAAAAAAAAAAATATATAAAAAAAAAAAAAATATATATGAACTAAAGTATAAC
Organism: Dendropsophus ebraccatus; assembly: GCF_027789765.1. NCBI lineage: Eukaryota > Metazoa > Chordata > Amphibia > Anura > Hylidae > Dendropsophus > Dendropsophus ebraccatus. The sequence continues at coordinate 80,135,656 of NC_091465.1, read as the reverse complement.
TAGTAATTCATGATGAATGAAATATAAAGAGAAAACAGTCACAGCCCAACATACACCATTCACCCACATATAGAATAATGTGATGGGTAGCGAGAACATATGGTATAAATACAATTATATGGGGTTACATTCCTGGGCTGATAAAGCCACTAAAGATACATAATATGATGTCAATAACCAAAAAACAGTCACCAAGAGCACACAATAAGGGCATTTTTAACCAATGAATGATGAAAACACAAGTGCTTCATTGAGGCCCCTTGGACTCACAGTCCCAAGTCTGTAAATCCACTGGGCCTCCTTTTGGAGAAGGCGTTTATCCAGATCACCCCCCCTGGGTGAGGGTCGTAGTACCTCAATCACCTGGAACTTGACCGTCCATGGGTCAACTCGGTGGACCAATCGCATGTGTTTAGCAAGAGGTTTATCTCGACTGTGGGAGATGTCTCCCATATGTTCTAGTATACGTCTGCGTAGTTCCCGCTTCGTTTTGCCGACATACTGAAGGGGGCAAGGGCAGCTTGCCAAGTATATGACCCCAGAGGTCTTGCAATTAGCGAACTCTCGATTCGTGTAATGCTTCCCATCTGCCCCATGGAAAGAACGAACCTGCAGAATATACTTACAGGCCTTACAGGCCCCACATTTATAGGTACCCTCCATTCGGGCCTGTCTCAGCCACATGTGCGTAGATGGAGGGGAATAGTGACTATGCACCAAACGATCGCCTAAATTTCTACCCCGTCTGTAGGTGACAGCCGGTCTGTCATCCACTAGTTGGGAAACCACAGGGTCAGATTTAAGGATTGGCCAAAAGCGATTGAGTATGTCCCTGATCTCGGTCGCTGATGAGTCATAGGTCCCTATGATTCTCGTTTTAGACAGTCCCTCTGTTGGTGTGTCCCTAGGTACCAGTAACGTCCGTCTATCTCGTTGCTTGGCCTCCTTGTAGGCCGTTTTGAGTACATGGTTAGGGTAACCACGATCGCGGAAACGCTTATACAGCGTATCTGCTTCTTGTTCAAACGCAATTGGGGAGGAACAGTTACGCCGAGCCCTGAGGTATTGCCCCTTCGGGATACCTCGGCGAAGTGGTATAGGCCATATTACACCAAGCGATTATCGGCCGCATTTAGCCGAAACGGCTGATAATCGCTTGCTGTAAAGGTAATTTTAAAAGGCAACAATCAGACGGCATACACGATGTCGGCTGATCATTATCTTTCAACATGTTGGATAAAAACGATGATAGTGGCGGTCTGCTGGCCGCTGCGCCGTGTGACAGGAGTGGCAGCAGCAGACTGCCGCTATCTTCTATGGGCCACCCAGATGGCGGCTTCCCCCACTCCTCCCCGATCGGTGTCAGCGCGTGTAATAACACAGACAGCAAGCGGGAAACGAGGAGCAAGGCCGGACCTTACTTGCTTCTTGATATCGGGCCGTGTAATAAGGGCCCTAACAAGGAGCACAAGCAATGGGGGAGATATATGGCGCTGTTTTAGAATAAGATTCTCACTGTTGCCCATAGCAACCAATCACAGCTCAGCTTTCATTTTACCAGAGCGGTATGAGAAATGAAAGCTGAGCTGGGATTAGTTGCTATGGGCAACAACGAGAACACCCCCCCATAAATCTCTTATTTCATAGTATTTTCTGTTTACCCGTGGCCCTCGCTTCCATCTACGAGATCTCAGGAGTATTATTACCCTTTCTCCGGATCTCATACAACACGTTATAGAGGAACACAATGGATCCCGAGCCGCAGCTCCTAATCCTCAGGCAATGCTGGGAGTAGTTGTATTCCTCCTCCATTGACACCAATCACAACAAGAATGCCAAATCCTTCAGCACTCCTCTAAATATGATGTGAACCGGCTTTTATTCCCCGGATTACAGTAAGAAATGAATCAATAATTTAGGCAAGACGTCACCGGCTCACTTCAATCATAAACTCTTTAAAGCCACAGAACAAATCCGTCTTGAGCTCCCGGAGACATGATGTTGTATTAGTGTTTTAATATGAAATGTCTTGATAGAGCTATAATCTTCTGGATGAGATTTCCCCAGTCTAAAAATCACTTGTCTGCCAGATATAATGATTCCGTATACATATAGATCTGCCTTCCCTCTGGCCTATAGCGCCCCCTATGGAAGGGTCACGGTAGTTCTGGAATTCTATTCATAACCCTAAACAGCATATAGATCTGTATTGTTAGGCTGGGTTCATAGTATGTTTTCTTTATCTGTTTTTGCAAAAAAAAAAAAAATTAAGAATTTTTTTTTAAAAAATAAAAGAATTTGTGAGTGACTATGCATCCAATTAAAAAAAAAAACTTTATTGCATAAAAAAACTGTGGGAACCCAGCCTTATATAGAATTACAGTCTGAGTGATGTCTGTAGTTTCTGTATTCTCTTTGTGAACCAGGAGGCGTTTAAGGTACAAACTTGAAAGGACGCAAAGAAGCGAATTTATATGTTTGTATAAAATGCAGCCAAAATTGCCAACTGTGCAATCTATGGCAGTAGTTTTTGAGTCTATATCTAACTATATGAAAAACTATTTATAAGAAACACTCCATGCACTGGAGAGCACTATGTTAGGCCTATTATAGAACCTCAGGGGAGGAGCTTGTCTGAAGGATTCAAAGAACACCAATGAGAGAACAGTTGTAACAAGCCCCGCCCCTAAGGTTCTGCACTAGGCATAGTATGTTGATATTCAATAGTTATTTTATCAGAGCGTTTCTTTAAATGGGGTTTCCAGGACTGTAATATTAGAACACCAACACTAATGTACAGGAAGAACTTTACTTTTACATATATCGTATATGGTACGCAGTCCACAATAATTGATGAATTATGAATCACATGTCTTAGCATTTGCAGTGTGCTGTTATACTTTAAGGGTATTTGCTCTCCTTAGGATAGGTCATCAATAACTCATCAGTGTCAACCCAGCCCCCCACTGGTCACATGACTGAAGACACTGAACCTTTTTCTTTGTTTACCAGGGACAGTGCCAGCCAGTTCATAGTGGTTGTTTCTGGTATTGCAACCTGTAGCAGCTCAGTCCTATCAACTAATGGGACTACAATATGCACAGGGTTGTGTTTGGTAAACAGTGAAGGGGATGGCAGTGTCATGACACATCAACTGGCGGAGGAGTAAGACGTCTTCCAATTATATAAACTAATGCAGTTCTGGGGAAAAGAACCTTTATTGTTTACCAGGAAAAATGCAGTAGTTTATAGTGGTTGTGCCTAGTACTGCAGCTTATAGCATCTCAGGTGATCAAGTAGACTGCAATACCAGGCACAGCCACTAAAAATGTGTGGCGCTGTGCTCAATAAAGAGTGATAGGGATGCCGGTGAGCACCATGGCCCATCATTGAGCTAATAGGTAAGACCCCCACCAAATTACTGCCTATTCTAAGCAGAGGCCCTGCGGCTCTGAGCTATATCCAAGGATGTATCCATCAGCCGGCAATTTCCTTTATTATCCCCCGCTGTTTAACCTATTCTTTATCTGGTGACACAAAGCAGATTTTTCTCAGTGGGAAATCTCAGGGGTCTTTCAAGACTTTTCTCAGATCTGATTAAATAAGAGGGTTCACCCGGTAAGACCCCCTGGGGAGACCCCTCCCTTCCGGCCTTGCGAGGATCCATCTTCTCTGTACCTTCCCATAGAGACACCTGCACGCCCACCTTACACGGCTGACGGGACGCGAGATGGGAGCAGATGTTCCTTTCCCGTCCCCCAGGCTCACAAGGTGGAGGAATATAAACGTCTTCCGCTGGATGGGAGCCTGCTGTTGCTCCGCTTATAGGTAGGGGAACCCCACCGTTTTGTTGCACACAGATGTTAGCTGTTTATTCCTAAAAGCTTCTAAACGTTTTACGCCGCTTACACTTGGGCCGCCACGTCTTCTTCTTATCCCATTAACCAATGGGGCGTAGAGTGAAGACATAAGGGTGAGCGGGAAGGAAGGGGTTAAGAGCGCCCCCGCCACCTCTGGAGCCTCACCCCCGGTGATAATTCCTTCGGCAGGTCGGCGTCGATCATTACCGAGCATTTCCAGGCTGCCGCTGTTTTGTTTTTTTAGTTGTTTTTTTCCATTTCCATTCGGTGTGATTGGGAGGGGCAATTACCGGCGTGGGGGGAAAATGGAAACAATTTTTTTTCCCAATGACAATCAAAAAGATAAGTAGGAGAAAAAAACAAAAGGTAAATGGTTTGGATGTAATCAAATGAGATAAGCGCGGCCCGGGGGAAAGCGCGGTAACTGGTAAATAAGTATGGCGGCTGAGCGGCGGCGAGGACTCGGCCATTTATATGGCACTTTCTGTTTGTTAAAATCATTTTATGTCTGGGGGAAAAAAATAAAATTATTTAGATGGCGATTACATTCAGAGGCAATTCAGAAGAGGCTTCATAGGGGAAGAATAATCCGGAAGACCTGAAACAACCCCAGCCACAACATAGGCTACAACAGAACTACAACCCCCAACATAGGCTGAGCGCAACCCAAACAGAACTACAACCCCCAACATAGGCTGAGCGCAACCCAAACAGAACTACAACCCCCAACATAGGCTGAGTGATATCCTAATATAACTACAACCCCCAACATAGGCTGAGCGCAACCCAAACAGAACTACAACCCCCAACATAGGCTGAGTGCAGTCCAAACAGAACTACAACCCCCACCATAGGCTGAGCACAATCCAAACAGAACTACAACCCCCAACATAGGCTGAGTGATATCCTAATATAACTACAACCCCCAACATAGGCTGAGCACAGTCCAAACAGAACTACAACCCCCAACATAGGCTGAGCACAGTCCAAACAGAACTACAACCCCCAACATAGGCTGAGCACAGTCCTGATATAACTACAACCCCCAACATGTCCTAAGCACAGTCCTAATAGAACTACAACCCCCAACATGTCCTGAGCTAAATCTAATATGATTACAACCCCCAACATAGGCTGAGCGATAATCGAATAGAACTACAACCCCCAACATAGGCTGAGCGATAATCTAATAGAACTACAACCCCCAACATAGGCTGAGCGATAATCTCATAGAACTACAACCCCCAACATGTCCCAAGTTCAATCCTAATCACTGTATACGATTATACTACAACTCTATTATACTCTATACATACACTACAACCCCAAATATGACCTGACCACTAGATATGACCATTACACTATTATATCCTACTCTGTACACAAAACACTACAACCCCCAACATGATCTGAGCTCTGGACGTGAGCGGTATTACACTCTATAGATGGAAGACTACAACCCCCAGCATGGCCATGATAGAAGAGTACAGTGTATGGAGTGTGACGCTGTGTGATGGGCCTGCTCATGGTAATTTCCTCTGCTGACTCACTAGCTCCATGTTCCTTTTTGCAGGCGATATGAGTTATTAGTCTGCACAGAGTCGGACTGATATGGGACCTATGGGAAATCTAATTGTTGGAGCCCACCGCTGCGAGGAGATGCCGAGCTCCACAAATGCATATTGTATCACATTATAGATATAAATATCGGAGACAACGTCTGCTGCTCCGGCTCTCAATCTGCTCCTGAAATATTCCTCTAATTAGACAAATCCAGACACAAATATGTCTAGGAGCAGAGTGCTCGCTACCGCCCACTAGCTGCAAGGGAGGGGGACGCAGCCACATACACCAACAACTCTGCGTACACTGGCTGATTTATTCCCATAGGGGAAAAAAAGTGTATAAAATAAAAAAATCGATCTATGGGACCATTTACACAGAAAGATTATCTGCCAAAGATTTGAAGCCAAAGCCAGGAACAGACTATAAACAGAGATCAGGTCACAAAGAAAAGCCTGAGATTCCAACTCTTTCCAAATCCATTCCTGGCTTTGGCTTCAAATCTTTGGCAGATAATCTTTCTGTGTAAATTGACCCTATCTATCTATCTATCTATCTATCTATCTATCTATCTATCTATCTCCTATCTATCTATCTCCTATCTATCTATCTATCTATCTATCTATCTATCTATCTATCTCCTATCTATCTATCTATCTATCTACCTATCTCCTATCTATCTATCTCTCTTCTATCTATCTATCTATCTCCTATCTATCTATCTATCTATCTATCTATCTATCTATCTATCTATCATCTATCTATCTATCTATCTATCTATCTCCTATCTATCTATCTATCTCCTATCTATCTATCTCTCTTCTATCTATCTCCTATCTATCTATCTATCTATCTATCTATCTATCTATCTATCTATCTATCTCCTATCTATCTATCTATCTATCTATCTATTTATCTATCTATCTATCTCCTATCTATCTATCTATCTATCTATCTATCTATCTATCTATCTATCTCTCTATCCAGACCCCCTATAGGACAGGTGTGTGTGTGATGAGAGTAGGAGTGGTCCTGTCACCCTATAGATGCTATAACATGGTTATAATGGGATATTCACACTGCAATTTCCTCCTATTTATAGCTCTGGCACCTCACAGCCTTTACATAATCCATTATATATACCAGCTGAGGCCAATGTGGGATCAGAGACATAGAAAAACCACTAGATATACTTCCCTGCATATGTAATGTCCTGCAATGTTACCTCCTAATAACTTGGATATTTGGGGTCTAGAACGACATCCCTGTGGATGACCTAGCTGTGTAATATATGAGAGTAATATAATAAAATGACATCATTAAGTATATGACACCATGTGTTATATTTCTATGACATCATGATTTTGATTATGATGGCAGTTGTGATTGTGGTGATGATGATGACCTTGGTTGTGATGACGACCATGATGGTGGTTGTGATGGTGGTGGTGATGATGATGACGGTGGTTGTGATGACGACCATGATGATGGTAGTTGTGATGGTGGTGATGATGATGACGATGAGGAGGATAATTAGTAATATTACAATTACTGTATTATTCAATGTCTCATTACTGGATGTTATTATTAATACTATTCCCTACACTGCTGTTGCTGTTGCTGTAGATGTTGCTGCTTCTGTAGAGGCTGCTGTTGCTGTAGATGTTGCTGCTGTAGATGTTGCTGCTGCTGTAGATGTTGCTGTTTTTGTAGATGTTGTTGTAGGTGTTGCTGAAAATGCTGTTATTTTAGATGCTGTTGCTGTAGATTTTGCTGCTACTGTGTATGTTGTAGATGTTACTGCTGCTGTAGATGTTGTTGTTGCTGCTGTAGATGTTGCTGCTGCTGTAGACGTTGCTGTTGCTATAAATGCTGTTTTTTTAGATGCTGCTGCTGTAGATGTTGCTGTAGATGTTGCTGCTGCTGTAGATGTTGCTGGTGATGTTGCTGCTGCTGTAGATGTTGTTGCGGCTGCTGTAGATGTTGCGGTTGCTGTGGATGTTGTGGTTGCTGTAGATGTTGCTGTTGCTGTAAATGCTGTTGTTTTAGATTTTGTTGCTGCTGCTGTAGATATTGCTGTTGTTGATGATGATGTTGTGGTTATGTATTAATTAGGGTACTATTACACGAAACGATAATCGGCCGAATTGGCCCGATTCGGCTGATTATCGCTCCATATAATAAATGCAACGATCAGCCGATTACAGCGATCATCGGCTGATCATTGAAATACGTTAGAACCTATTTTTGTCGGACGCCGACTGCGCACCGCTACGTGTAATAGCAGTGCACAGGCGGCGACTAACTATATACATTACCCATCCACATTCCAGGGCTGCTCCTGCCGTCCGCTTCTCCCAGGGTCCCGCGCGCGTTCTAGCTTCACAGCGGCCTGTCAGCTGATAGGCCACTCAGCCAATCACAGGCCGCGGCAGTCCCGGCCTGTGATTGGCTGAGCGGCCTATCAGCTGACAGACCGCTGTGAAGTTAGAGCGCGCACGGGACCCGGGGAGAAGCGGACAGCAGGAGCAGCCCTGGAATGTGAATGGGTAATGTATGCCAGTTTAGCAAGGGCTGCAAGGACATCGGTAACGATGTCCTTGCAGCTCTTGTTAAACGATTATCGGGCTGTGTAATAGGCCCAGTAAACGAGCGACGATCTGGCAGATCGGCACTCGTTTACAGGTATTATCGGGCCCTGCTCAGCCCGTGTAATACCACCCTTACTCATCTAGATCCCTATAACATAGGAAGGTACAGAAATCCTTCATTCTCTGAATGGCTGATCGCTCGCTGATACCACAATCCTCACGTTAGAATCCCAATAATAGAGTGGAATAGAGAACACCTGGAGATCTACAGTAAAGGATATACAGTAAAGAGTAACACAAAGGCGTCTTGTGCTAATGTGTAACTTTCTGGATCAGAGACGTCTCTGCGCACAACCCACGGCGGTTCTTAAACGTAAATATCATTATGTAAAAGCGCCATGATGGCTTTGGTGTAAACGCTTGAGCGGCGCGCTCATGGAATTCATACAGTAATGCCGCCATTCTGAGAATCTAACCAACCGCACCAGATTACATACAAGACTCTACAGCTGATGGTCACATTACACTGTATAAGGAACCTGGACAGACTCTATAAGCAGAGGATATAAAACAGCATGGAGGAACGCAGAAATCTATATAATACTTCTATATAGGGAATAGTGATGAGCCAACATGTTTGTATGTTTGAACAAGCATGGAACTATTTGTTTATGTTTGCTGATCGTGAACAATTAGTTTGATGATTGGAATGGTTATATCGACCATTTTTTAACATATTCGAACATGCGAATGTTTATCTCGCAATGTAAACAACTGCACAAGTTTCCTGCCACCAAATTGAAAGAGCCAATAAAGGTGTGGGGAAGGAAGGGCACATCAGGTAATGTAGTAGCCATGTTCACTACTGGCATCACTGTCATTGGCTGTACAATAAGCATCATTACGTACGTTACATACATGCTATAAAAACGCAGCGCTGAGGCAAATTTTCTCACAGTCTTTCCTGATTCTTGTGTGTTCAGTAGGGAGAGTGACACGAGCAGGGACAGCATCTGAATTTAATTAGGCAGCAATATTCACAGTGGTAGTTAGTGTAGGGAGGGAGAGCTTACCGAGTAGGGCTTAGAACTTTGTGAAATTGTCAGTGTAGGGCCAAGCAGGGCTTAGAACGTGGTGTAATTGTCAGTGTAGGGAGGGAGAGCTGACCGAGTAGGGCTTAGAACGTTGTGTATTTGTCAGTGTAGGGAGAGGTGACCGAGTAGGGCTTAGAACTTTATGAAATTGTCAGTGTAGGGAGGGAGAGCTGACCAAGCAGGGCTTAGAACGTGGTGTAATTGTCAGTGTAGGGAGGGAGAGCTGACCGAGTAGGGCTTAGAACGTTGTGAAATTGTCAGTGTAGGGAGGGGGACAGAATCCAGCATCCTGTCTATCATCTTCACAATGTGTTTGAGTTCTCCAAAGCCTAAAGGGGAGGTTCGCTGGAACATCGTGACTTGCTGAGCTGACCGTACGCTGTGGCCTAGCATTCCTCACGCATATTGTGTGATACATGCATGGGCGTAATTGCGTATATACGTACAGGCGAATAAAAGAGACACTAATGCTACATACCGCATAATTGCTCCGTTATTACGTATTTTACGCTTTGCACCTGATAATCGGTACGCACCTAAACGTACGCTTCTACTGTACATTCGTTATTTGTTGAACCGAATCGATCACCATCATTTTTTTATGTTCGTGTTCAGAATCTAAACTGAACATCGGGATCCCTAATAGGAAAAAGGGGACTAATAACCACCAGTTCAGCCCATAGGAGAGTTACTCAGCTTTCTATAGATCCTGAATGGCAGATATATGGTTATAGATCAGATCTCCCACGCACTCTGCACTTCTTCTTCCCCTGTGTCAGTCTCCACCGTTATTCTAGCATTATATTCATTATCATACAGTATAGCAGAGCCGAGCGTGCACCACACGTCCTCACAATGCACTATTGGTGTTTTCTCCATAGGCCTTCAGCTATTCCTACAGCATCTGTTTTAACCCAGTAAAACATAAACAATTCAGTGACAAATCCAGCTCCGCTACACATAGTGTGTACATGACCTGAGCTTAATGAACTGGAAGGAAAGGGGTTAAAATAGGAGTCTGGGGATATCTAACAAGGTGATAGGTGTAAGTGCGGGGTGTCACACGAGATGTGTCAAGGGTGCGATGCCAATCACCTCCAAGGTGATGAATTTCTCTCCCCATAATGCACTGCACATTGGATTGACAGTCCACTCTTGCGTGCTGGTGATTCCAGCCTCTCCCTAGGTTTGCCATGTCTGTCATTCTGATGCATGCGAGGAGGAAACAAGACAAGGGATTTCTGACAGCAATGCTAAATGAATACAGATCTTAAAGCTACACCGCCGGGCTCACATCGCCATTTGTCTGGCGCAGGATTTTACATTTCAGATGTTACACATAAAGCAATGGGGTATGAGGGCTTCCCATTACCATGTAGTATTCCTACAACTGCAGTATAATGGGCTCCTGGCATTTCTGAGGCAGCTTCTCCCTATTCATGATAAAAAAAAAAAAAAAAAAGAGGCACTGTCCCTTTAAGGAAAGAATAATTGTGAGCTACGGATCTAGATGGAAATTGACTGTGAAATTAATGATCGGAGTAAATCAGACCATGATACCCAACCCATTGATTAGCCAGCCAAGGAATACAATGGAGGAAAGATTAGCTGACTATTCCCTTAGAGTCACCAATTCACCTGTATTGGCTCATGATCGACTCATGAACGCCTACAACACAAATACACATCATTACCATTGCAAATACTGGAACTATATACATATATATAGAATGCAACCTAGAGAAGGCAGAGAAACAGCGCCACCTACTGCACAGAATAGTTAGAAAAATATCAAAGCAATGAGGGGAGAGCTGATCCTTATTATAAGTAAATCAAATCATTTTCTAAGGACAGAATAATGAGGATGATCTCTCCATATTCTAACACAGGTCTCACTGCATACACAGCTATAACAGGACCTCTACTCTGTGAGGAAATATAGCCTCCATACTGTGAAAAATCATAACCTCCATACTGTGAAGAAATATAACCTCCATACTGTGAAGAAATATAACCTCCATACTGTGAAGAAATATAGACTCTACACTGTGAAGAAATATAGCCTCTATTCTGTAAAGAAATATAGCCTCTATACTGTGAAGAAATATAGCCTCTATACTGTGAAGAAATATAGCCTCCATATTGTTAATTTAGTCTCTGTACTGTAAATAAATATAGCCTTAATACTGTGAAGAAATATAGCCTCCATACTTTAAAGGAATTTCCCCTTTAGGCTATGTTCACACTACGCAAAAGTACGGCCGTTGTTGCCATCGGCAACAACGGCCATACTTTGTGTGGGTGAACAATACCTATAGTTTTATGGGATCCCGGCCAGAGCGTACACACATCGTATACGCTCCGGTCGGGATCCTGCATGGGGCCGCAAATAACTGAGCCTTATACTGTGAAGAAATATAGCCTCCATATTGTTAATATAGCCTCTATACTGTAAATAAATATAGCCTCCATACTGTGAATACATATAGCCTCCATACTGCGAATACACATAGCCTCCATACTGTGAATACACATAGCCTCCATACTGTGAATACACATAGCCTCCATACTGTGAATACACATAGCCTCCATACTGTGAAGATATGTACAAGATACAAGATATACTACATGGTCCCTCCATCCTAGCAGGACTCTTTCTTCGTAGTCGCTTGATCTTAGCAATTCCAGAACATCGCCTCGTAGTGCCATGAAAGTGTTAATTGCCTCCCCACTGGGATTAGCCCCTCCCCCCGCCACCACCACCACAGCAGCCGCCATAAGCTGAGCAAACACTGGCAGAATGGAATTGAGGAGAGCAAACACAGAATGATTTGTCTGGAAGCTCAGACTTCTGTATATGACAAGTGCAGATTCAATAACTGGATTGGGGGCTCGGCCGGAAGAATAACAGTGAGCGCTATCTATCTGCGAGTGGGAAAGTGATTGAAATATAAGGAGTTGTGGCGGATGATATCAGATGTGCCGCACGGGAAGGGGAAACTTTTTATGCTGGAGATGGCACTTCAGTATAGTTACCGCAACTTGCATAAAACTATTAAAAGTTTGGCTACAGAGTGACTACTGTGACTGTGCGGTGACTATTGTGGCTATACGGTGGCTACTGTAGCTGCACAGTGACTATTGTGGCTACTGTAGCTGCACAGTGACTATTGTAGCTATACAGTGACTATTGTGGCTATACCATGGCTATTATGGCTATACAGTGACTATTGTGGCTATACGGTGGCTACTGTAGCTGCACAGTGACTATTGTGGCTATACAGTGACTATTGTGGCTATACCATGGCTATTATGGCTATACAGTGACTATTGTGGCTATACGGTGGCTACTGTAGCTGCACAGTGACTATTGTGGCTATACCATGGCTATTGTGGCTATACAGTGACTATTATGGCTATGCAGTGACTATTGTTGCTACGCAGTGACTATTGTGGCTATATGGTGACTATTGTGGCTATACGTGACTATTATGGCTATGCGGTGACTATTGTGGCTATATGGTGACTATTGTGGCTATACGGTGACTATTATGGCTATGCGGTGACTATTCTGGCTACACAGTGAATATTGTGGCTATACGGTGACTATTGTGGCTATATGGTGACTATTGTAGCTACACAGTGGTTAATGTGGCTATGCGGTGACTATTATGGCTATACAGTAACTATTGTGGCTATACGGTGACTATTATGGCTATACAGTAACTATTGTAGCTATACGGTGACTATTATGGCTATACAGTGACTATTGTGGCTATATGGTGACTATTATGGCTATACAGTGACTATTGTGGCTACACTGTGACTATTGTGGCTATTATAGCTACACAGTGACTTTTGTGGCTGTACCATGGCTATTGTGGCTATACAGTGACTATTGTGGCTATACAGTGACTATTGTGGCTATACAGTGACTATTGTGGCTACACAGTTGACTATCATGGCTAGATGTGACTATTTTCATAACACTGTAACTATTGTGGCTGCACTCTGACTATTATAGCTACACGGTGGCTACTGTGGCTACACAGTGAATATTGTGGCTATACAGTGACTATTGTGGCTACACATGACTGTACAGCCAAAATTTGCTCCTTACACCCAGAAAATAAGCTCTGAAGTCTCACACACTTGAGGTCTCAGTTATCTGCAAACTGCTGTCCACTGCCTGTTGTTAGGGGGATTCGGTCTCTAGCAGCAGAGAGACCAGGACAGAACACAGGATCTGGGCACAGGGTTGAGCTTGTCCAGGCTCTCTGCTAAACAATTTACATGCTTACAAGGCTTCTTTTTTATGTAAATCCTTCTTTGTATTCCCTTTCCCCCTTCCCTTTAGCTTCTCATCATCAATATCATCATTGTCAATTGAGTACTTAGACCTGGGCTGCTTTTGCGATACAACCCATTTCTTGCTGTAAACCCCTTTCTCCCTCCCTTTAGCTTCTCATCATAAGCACGAGCAGCAGCAGATTGCTTATACCTGGGCTGCTTTTGTGATACAGCCCCTTCCTTGCTGTGATGCAGTTGCCGTTTTCCTTTCAGCTGGCATAGCACCTTGAAATCCTAGTGCATCAATAACCCCCTTCTCCCCCCAAATGCCATCTACTAAAGTGTACTGTGTACTGGCCCTGCTCTCTGAAATGTAGAGAATAAGCCTTGGGGCTTAAACAAGAGACCCCATTCTCCTTATCACTGAGGTCCCAGTACTCAGACCGCCCATGATCATCCAGTTATAACTTTAAGTCTTAGGATTACCCCTTTAAGTTTTAGTTTTATAACATTTGAGTCCCCCTTTAAGTTTTTTTCATCATTGATATGGATACATTGGATATAAAGCCTGAGAGTGAGTGACAGTAGAGACTGCAGGAATGTGTAATAGGATAAGTCCTCGGGGTGCGTGACTTGTCCCAGCGGATCAGCAGCACTTTTGGAGATGGCATGCTACAGTAGAGAGGCCACCGCTGAGACGGCAATTGTCAGGGGATGAGGTAGAAAAGCTTTGTCTGGAGCTGAACAAAGTGTATTATGCTTCACTATAAAGACATTCCCGCACCAAGGCCGCACCGGCGATAGGAGCGGAGACGCGGCGGCCGCGCAGCGCAAAGGTGCTGCTAAATGTTTGTGTTCACATTCTAATCTCAGGACAAAGATAAAAGATAGAAGAAGATAGAAGAAGGCGGCGAACGCACAATAAAACATGACGGGGCTCAATGTCTACAGAAAAGAGACGACTACGGGGATCGGGACAATGTGCAGAAGAATCAGGGAGAATGGAGCTAAGGAACTACTCCGCCAAAATCTATGAGAACAGCCTGTGACTATACACATGGCTATTGTGCAGTGTTCTGCGTTGCCTACACAAGTGGCAGGTGATACGTCAGCATCTAAAGGCGACTTTTTCAGTCTAACGTTCTCCTTCATTTATTGAATGATTAAAGTCCAAGCTTCACCACTGAAGGGAGTTCACTATACAGAGGAGTATACAGAATTCATAAGCAATCTGTATACAGTAAGCTCCTGAGCTCCCTCTAGAGGCGACTGCAGGAAGAATTATTTTATGTTCCAGGGGGCTGTGTATGGGAAAAACAAAAAACTATCAGCATGGAATCTTGTGACCGTCTACAACCTCGTTCACCTTGTCTTATTTTTATTTTATTTTATTGTCCATTGTTCTGATCACAGGAATAGAACACACAACACATCTATAACAACTGTAAATTTATTGCAGATATTGACTTGTAGAGACATTCCACAGTAGAGACAGTAAAATTGTTGCTGATATATGTGCCATCCTGGAGCCTGGGAAGGTAGGGTGGCAGCCCATTGGTCCAGTGGGCTGACGTTGATACGGTAGAGCTGTATATTCGCTCCTGGCACTGGGAGGGTTAACCTGGCACTTACTCTATGGCATCTATTTTGAGCACAGGACGGCCCGGTGGCCTCTGGGTAGAGATTCGTGCCCGGCTGATCTCGGGCGCTCTTCCTCTCCGTCTCATCTTTCTCACGTCTTCTCGGTGTCTCCACCACACTGTTTGATGAGCTCAGTTCCTCCTGCGCCAGCTCTGAAGCCGACGCTCTCATCACCAGACGCATTCTGGAGACGAGGAGTGAGCGGCGGAGTAGGAGGAGGGCGCGGGATGGGTGAGCTGGAGGTGACCCAGTTTTTGGCACGTAGCGAGCGTCGTTCTGTATTCAGTGTCCATCCCATCAGGAGCTTAAACTGTTTAGTTACCGAGGCGGGGAGCCAGCAGCGGGGAAATCTGTTACTGCTGGAGCCCTTTAATCTCGCCCTGCAGAACCCCTGTACAGTGCTCAGCCGAAAACATGACATAGCAGAGCTGAGTTTGCCAGGAATACGACGGCAAGCTTTGAACTGGATTGCTCAGATGATTATAAGTTGGGGTTATTAGATGTAATCACGTCACCATGAACTATTTTACATAGGACTGCAAGCAGACCTTTTGTATTACCACAAATGTTGAGGCCTATGGTGTGTATACAGTATATATATATATATATATATATATATATATATATATATATATATATATATATATATATGTGACAGCATGTATACAACATATTCAGCTCTGCTACCTCAATTGATATTCTGCTCAGTCTTGGTTTGGCCACAATTCTGCCCAGATGATCCCTTCAGGACCACCTCAGTCCAGGCCTGCAGCCCCCAACATGAACAGCTCTGCATTCTAAGCCTACAGGCAGAGCAATACAAATCAATACTGGCCGGCCAAGCAATATTCCTGCAAGTCAGCAGCACATCAGTCCTGCTCGCAGCATCCATCACACACTCAGCTCTGCATGTAAATCCTGCTGGCAGATCCCAGTGTACAAACAATGCCCTGCAGTCCTCAGCCTAGAAAACAAGATCTGTGCCTAAGCTGTGCCCGCAGAACGCAGCCAGCAACAGGCAACGGGCAGCATTACTCATGCTGACACAGGGGGGGTTAATCTGGTGCACAAGATCCCCCCACACCCCCGATCAGCAATGGAGTTTGGCACTGTCCAGGTAGACCAATGCCACCCATCTGAGCAGCGCCCATTAACACGCTCTCCAACTTAATCTCTATATGACAGCTCAAAGTTGTTTACAAAAAAAAGAAAAGAAAATTCAAATCAACTGGTGCCAGAAAGTGACAGAGATTTGTAATTTACTTCTATTAAAACATTTCAAGCATTCCAGTACTTATCAGCTGCTGTATGTCCTGCAGGAAGGGGTGTATTCTTTCCAGTCTGGAGTTTTTCTATGGACAGTTCCTGACATGGACAGAGGTGGCAGCAGAGAGCAGTGTGTCATACTGGAGAGAATACGCCACTTCCTGCAAGACATACAGCAGACTGTGACCTATCTGGGTCTTCTACAATGGATACAATTGTTGCAGACTTGTAAACAATAAGAATTTTTCCATGACAGGAGGAGGAGCTGAGTATATTACAATGTAGACGTTTGCACTGTTGATTAGACTTGTATGTACATAACACCCCCCTGTAAAGTGTTGCCCCCCACAACCTGTGTGTCAACCATAGAGCCCCCCTATTGCTTAAATAAATAACTTTAAGTGTCTTTGTGTACTCAACCTGTCTGTCAATCAGACTGTAGTACAGGGATGGGGAACCTTTGGCCCTCCAGCTGTTGCAAAACTACAATTCCCATCATGCCTGGGCAGCCGAAGCTTTAGCTTCGGCTGCCCAGGCATGATGGGAATTGTAGTTTTGCAACAGCTGGAGGGCTGAAGGTTCCCCATCACTGCTGTAGTACAATTAAAGGGGTTATCCAGCGCTACAAAAACATGGCCATTTTTCCACCCACTGTTGTCTCCAGTTCAGGTGTGGTTTGCAATTAAGCTCCATTTACTTCAATGGAACAGAGTTCCAAACCCCACCCAATCTGGAGACAAAGAGAGGGCAAAACGTGGCCATGTTTTTGTAGCGCTGGATAATTCCTTTAACAAAAACCCAAACATAACAAAACAGACAAAGCGACAAAAAGAAAAGAGTTAACTATGACAACAAAAACAGATATCAAACAGTGGTCACTTGTTACAAAACTACAATTCCCATCAATATCTTGGCTGTTCAAGCGTGATGAGAATTGTAGTTTTGTAGAAGCTGGAGGCTGCAGTTTGCCACCCCTACACTAGAGGGGGAATATAGTCTTGGCGCCTGATCGATAACCCTGTCCCTGCACAGGATAATGCACACTACTGCTAACACAGCTCTGCATCTCCTGCTTGGCCTAGTCTATATATCACTCTGCATCTCATCACTACTGACAGAAATCACTAGCAACCCCCAGCGCTGCCCTGCAGGACAAAGCCCCGGAATCACAGCTGTGCTAATCCGCTTTGCCCGGGGAACGTATAAATTTAGCTTTGCACCTCCAGCCTGGCCTGCGGAGCGCGCACTGTCCCTGCAGTCCCCAGCCTACAGCAGCACAGCTCTGCTACTCCCAGATGCCCCGCAGCACTCAGCCTTCAGTACCGCTACACCTCAATCCTTGGAGTTGAAAGCGTCTCTCCTGCCAGCTGAGTATAACCCTGGCACCACATCACCACCAGCTAACACATAGTGCTGCCATGGAAGCCCCCGCAGATCCTCCTCACCCCCCTCACAGCCCCCGCACATCCTCCTCACCCCCCTCACAGCCCCCGCAGATCCTCCTCACCCCCCTCACAGCCCCCGCACATCCTCCTCACCCCCCTCACAGCCCCCGCACATCCTCCTCACCCCCCTCACAGCCCCCGCAGATGCTCCTCACCCCCCCCCCCCTCACAGCCCCCGCAGATCCTCCTCACCCCCCTCACAGCCCCCGCACATCCTCCTCACCCCCCCTCACAGCCCCCGCACATCCTCCTCACCCCCCCTCACAGCCCCCGCAGATCCTCCTCACCCCCCTCACAGCCCCCGCAGATCCTCCTCACCCCCCTCACAGCCCCCGGAGATCCTCTCCCCCCCCTCACAGCCCCTGCAGCTCCTCTCCCCCCCTCACAGCCCCCGAAGATCCTCCTCACCCCCCTCACAGCCCCCGCAGATCCTCCTCACCCCCCCTCACAGCCCCCACAGCTCCTCTCCCCCCCTCACAGCCCCTGCAGCTCCTCTCCCCCCTCACAGCCCCCGCAGATCATCCTCACCCCCCTCACAGCCCCCGCAGATCCTCCTCACCCCCCCTCACAGCCCCCGCAGATCCTCCTCACCCCCCCTCACAGCCCCCACAGATCCTCCTCACCCCCCCTCACAGCCCCCGCAGATCCTCCTCACCCCCCCACAGCTCCTCTCCCCCCCTCACAGCCCCTGCAGCTCCTCTCCCCCCTCCCCACAGCCTGCCGAGCATCAGCATTGGCTTTTAGAACTTTTTCCCTCTAACGCTTCTAGAACAAGTCTTTAAAGGGATTTTCCATGTTTTGCAATAAAATTTTCCTGATTAGGATGGTGTCCGGTCCATGCTGACTGCCGATACGTTACCTACATTGATACATTGTAGCAGATCCACCTGCTGGTTACTGTACAGTGTGTAGTGTGGAGACACTGAACGGGCAAGGAGTGTCCGGAGATGTCAACTCAGAGGCCGATAATCGTCTTGTGTAATAGAACAGTGATTTTCAACCTTTTTTGAGCTGCGGCACACTTTTTATACTTAAAACATCCGGGGGCACACCACCAACCAAAATGGCACAAAATTACACTAAAACAGTACATATTATACATATAGTTAATAATATAGATTCTAAATGTATTTATACTCACTCAGTGTGAAACCTGGGCCTGTTTTCTTCTCCCCCCTGTGCTTCTCTCCTGTGCTTCTCTCCACCATACTTCTCCCCCCTGCTTCTCTCCTGTGCTTCTATCCACCATACTTCTCCCCCCTGCTTCTCTCCTGTGCTTCTCTCCCCCATGCTTCTCTCCTGTGCTTCTCTCCACCATACTTCTCTCCCCCCTGCTTCTCTCCGTTGTTTCTCTCCACCATCCCCATGTTTCTCTCCCCCCTGCTTCTCTCCCCTGTTTCTCCCCCATCCCCAGGTTTCTCTCCCCCATTGTTTTCTCCTGTTTCACAGGGGCACCATAGTTTGGGGAACTTTCCCCGCGGCACACCCGACCATGTGTCGCGGCACACTAGTGTGCCACGGCACACTGGTTGAAAATCACTGTAATAGAAGACAACGATCAGCCGTCATGCATGATGTCAGCTTATCGTTGTCTTTCCTGTTGAAACATCAACAATCTAGATGGCAGCGATCGGCTGCCGTCACTCTAGTGATCACCCGGGCAGCCCCCCCCCCCCCCCCCCCCCTCCATCACTCTTCTCCATCTCTCCTTTCTATCACTGTTCCCCATCACTCCTCCCCATCACTCCTCTCCATCACTCCTCTCCATCACTCCCTTCCATCACACTTCTCCCCATCACTCCTTCCCATCACTCCTCTCCATCACTCCTCCCCATCACTCTTCTCTATCTCTCCCCTCCATCACTCCTTTCCATCACTCTTCTCCATCACTCCTCCCCATCACTCTTCTCCATCACTTTTCCCCACCACTCCTCCCCACCACTCCTCTCCATCACTTCTCTCTATCTCTCTTTTCCATCACTCCTCTCCATCTCTCTTCTCCATCACTCTTCTCCATCACTCTTCTCCCTCACTCCTCTCCATCTATCCTCCCCATCACTCCTCTCCATCTATCCTCCCCATCACTCCTCCCCATCACTCTTCTCCATAACTTCTCTCCATCACTCTTCTCCATCACTCTTCTCCATCACTCCTCTCATCACTCTTCTCCATCACTCCTCCCCATCACTCTTCTCCATCACTCCTCTCATCACTCTTCTCCATCACTCCTCCTCATCACTCCTCTCCATCACTCTTCTCTATCACTCTTCTCCATCACTCCTCTCCATCTCTCTTCTCCATCACTCTTCTCCATCACTTCTCTCCATCACTCTTCTCCATCACTCTTCTCCATCACTCCTCTCCATCAATCCTCCCCATCACTCCGCCCCATCACTCCTCCCCATCACTCTTCTCCATCACTCCCTTCCATCACACGTCTCCCCATCACTCCTCTCCATCACTCTTCTCTATCTCTCCCCTCCATCACTCCTCCCCATCACTCTTCTCCATCTCTCCTCCCCATCACTCCTCTCCATCACTCCTCTCCATCACTCTTCTCTATCTCTCCCCTCCATCACTCCCCTCCATCACTCCCCCCATCACTCCTCCCCATCACTCCTCCCCATCACTCCTTTCCATCACTCCTCCCCATTACTCTTCTCCATCACTCCTCCCCATTACTCCTCCCCATCACTCCGCCCCATCACTCTTCTCCATCACTCCTCCCCATCACTCTTCCCCATCACTCCCTTCCATCACACTTCTCCCCATCACTCCTCCCCATTACTCCTCTCCATCTATCCTCCCCATCACTCCTCCCCATCACTCTTCTCCATCACTCCTCCCCATCACTCCTCCCCATCACTTTTCTCCATCACTCCCTTCCATCACACTTCTCCCCATCACTCCTCTCCATCACTCCTCTCCATCACTCCTCTCCATCACTCCTCCCCATCACTCCTCTCCATCACTTTTCTCCATCACTCCCCTCCATCACTTTTCTCCATCACTTTTCTCCATCACTCCCTTCCATCACACTTCTCCCCATCACTCCTCTCCATCACTCCTCTCCATCACTCCTCTCCATCACTCCCCTCCATCACTCCTCCCCATCACTCCCCTCCATCACTTTTCTCCATCACTCCCCTCCATCACTCCCCTCCATCACTCCTCCCCATCACTCCTCTCCATCACTTCTCCCCATCACTCCCCTCCATCACTCCCCTCCATCACTCCCCCCATCACTTCTCCCCATCACTCCCCTCCATCACTCCCCTCCATCACTCCCCTCCATCACTCCCCCATCACTGCTCTCCATCACTGCTCTCCATCACTCCCCTCCATCACTCCCCTCCATCACTCCCCCCATCACTGCTCTCCATCACTCCCCTCCATCACTCCTCTCCATCACTCCCCTCCATCACTCCCCTCCATCACTCCCCTCCATCACTCCCCCATCACTGCTCTCCATCACTCCCCTCCATCACTCCCCTCCATCACTCCCCTCCATCACTCCTCCCCATCACTCCCCTCCATCACTCCCCTCCATCACTCCTCCCCATCACTCCTCTCCATCACTTTTCTACATCACTTCTCCCCATCACTCCCCTCCATCACTCCCCTCCATCACTCCTCCCCATCACTCCTCTCCATCACTCCCCTCCATCACTCCTCTCCATCACTCCTCTCCATCACTTTTCTCCATCACTCCTCCCCATCACTCCTCTCCATCACTCCTCTCCATCACTTCTCCCCATCACTCCTCTCCATCACTCCTCTCCATCACTTCTCCCCATCACTCCCCTCCATCACTCTTCTCCATCACTCTTCTCCATCACTCCTCCCCATCATGTCCCATCTTCAGTCTACAAATCTCAGTGACACCAGGATTAGCAGCGCAGTGAGTGCCAGCTCTTCAGGAATGGACTCTGGTGTATGAATCAATGTCTGGGAGAAGGGCAGAATTTACTAACTGGAGTGGCCGCAGTCTCTGGCCGCACTCACCCTGTGACATCACAACCAATAACTAATGGGGGGGTTTATGGCTTCTGGCTGCCTGGTCTCACACAGAGCACTGACTCATCTATACTGAGCGCTCCCTCCAAATGACTCATTTATCTGGTAGGAGAGAGTGCCCTGCATGTATCTAAGCTTTACTGGCCTGAATGTATCACAAGTAAGCTTAGCTACAGAACAGGCCTGAACATATACATGATCAACCATCCAGAAGCATTGTGGGACCCAGGGGCTATGTTCACTTCTCGTCGGCTCCATTGTCCGGTAATTGGCGACTCTTGTAACAGAGTTGAGATTACAGATGTTACAGAACTGGCTTTACAGGTAGAGCTGGGTTTACAGATGTTACAGAACTGGCTTTACAGGTAGAGCTGGGTTTACAGATGTTACAGAGCTCTGTTTACAAGTAGAACTGAGTTTACAGATGATACAGAGCTGACTTTACAGGTCTAGCTGAGTTTACAGATGTTATAGAGCTGGCTTTACAGGCAGAGTAGGTAGTTACAAAGTTAAGTTTACAGGTAGAGCGGAGTTTACAGATGTAATAGAGATGAGTTTACAGGTAGAGTTTAGTTTATAGAACTGAGTTTACAGATCTAGATGAGTTTACAGGTGTTACAGAGCTGAGTTTACAGGTGTTATAGAGCTGATATTACAGGTAGAGCCAAGTTTACAAGTGTTACAGAGCTGAATTTACATGCAGAGTTGAGTTTACAGGTGTTACAGAGCTCAGTTTACAGAGCTGAATTTACAGGTAGAGCTGACTTTACAGATGTTACACTGCTGTTTACAAGTAGAGCTTAGTTTACAGATCTTACAGGGCGGTGTTAACAGGTAAAGCTTACTTTACAGGTGTTATGGAGCTTAGTTTACATGTGTAATGTACAGAAACTGAGTTTACAGATGTTTGAAAACTGCCTTAACAGGTAGAGCTGAGTTTACAGATGATACAGAGCTGACTTTAGAGGTCTAGCAGAGTTTTCAAATTATATACAGCTGGTTCTACAGGTGTAACAAAGTTAAGTTTACAGGTAGAGCTGAGTTTACAGACGTTTATAGAGCTGAGTTTACAGATCTAGCTGAGTTTACAGATGTTATAGAGCTGAGATTACAGGTCGAGCTGAGTTTACATATGTTAAAGAGCTGGCTTTATAGGTGTACAAGTGTAATTTACAAGTAGAGTTGAGTTTACAGATGTTACAGAGCTGAGTTTACAGGTAAAGCTGAGTTTACAGTTGTTACATAGCTGGCTTTACAAGTGGTACATAGCTGAGTTTACATATAGAACTTAGTTTACAGATGCTACAGAGCTGAATTTACATGTATAAATGAGTTTACAAATGATAGAGAGCTGAATTTACAAGTACAAGTACTTTTACAGAAGTTAAAGAGCTAGCTTTACAGGTAGAGCTGGGTTTACAGATGGTACAGTGCTATGTTTACAGGTAGAGTTTCCTTTACAGATCTTACAGTGCGGTGTTTACAGGTAGAGCTGACTTTATAGGTGCTATGGAGCTGAGTTTACAAGTAAAACTGACTTTACAGGTGTAATTTACAGGAGCTAATTTTTTAGATGTTACAAAGCTGAGTTTACAGTTAGATCTGAGTTTACAGATGTTACATAGCTTAGTTTACATACCGAACTGAGTTAACACATGTTACACACCTGGCTTTACATGTGTTACAGATCAGAATTTACAAGTAGCGCTGGCTTTTCAAGTATTAAAGAGCTAGGTTTACAGGTACATCTGAGTTTACAGATGTTACAGAGCTGAGTTTACGGGTAGAGCTACCTGTAGGTAATACAGAGCTTAGTTAGGTGCAGTTTACAGGGACTGAGTTTGCAGATGTTACAAAGTTGCGTTTACAGGTCAAGTGGAATTGACAGATGTTACAGAGCTGACTTTACAGGTGTTACAGAGCTGAGTTTACAAGTAGAGCTCAGTTTAAAGATGTTACTGGGCTGCATTTACAAGTATGGCTGAGGTTTCAGGTGGAGTTTAGTTTACAGACTTTACAGAGCTGACTTTACAGGTATTACAGAGCTAAGTTTACAGCTACATGTTACAGAACCGACTTTACAAGTAAAGATGAGTTTACAGGTGTAGTTTGCAGAAACTGAGTTTACAGATCTTACAGAACTTAGTTTACAAGGCTAACTCTGTTTACAGATGTTACAGAACTGGCTTTGCAGATCTAGAAGAGCGGGCTTTACAGGTATTACAGAGCTAAGTTTACAGTTAGAGCTGGGTTTACTGTTATTATAGAGCTGAGTTTACAAGTAGAGCTCAGTTTACAGATGTTACAGAGGTGAGTTTACAGATGTTAAAGGGCTCGGTTTACATATGTTACATGGCTGGCTTTACTGGAAGAACTGAGTTTACAGGTGTTACAAGCTGAGTTTACAAGTAGAGCTGGGTTTCCAGATGTTACAGAGCTTAGTTTACAAATGTAACAGAGCTGGCTTTACAGGTGTTACAAAGCTGAGTTTACAAGTACAGCTAAGTTGAGAGGTGTTACGGAGCTGAGTTTACAGGTATTTCTGACATGAGTTTACAAGTAGAGCTGAGTTTACATGTGTTACAGCGCTGAGTTTACAGGTGTTACATGGCTGGCTTTACATGTATTTCAGAGCTGTGTTTACAAGTAGTGCTCAGTTTACAGATGTTACAAGGCTAGTTTTACAGGTAGAGCTGAGTTTACAGGTGTTACTGAGCAGAATTTACAAGTAGAGATGAGTTTACAGATGTTATAGAGCTGAGTTTACATATGATACAGAGCTTAGTTTATAGTTAGATCTGAGTTTACAGGCCGCTCTGAGTTTATAGATTTTACAGAGCTGAGTTTATAAGTAAAACTGAATTTTACAGATGTTACAAAGCTGGCTTTACGGGTATTATTAAGCTGAGTTTACAGATGTTACAGAGCTGAGTTTTACAGGTAGATCTGAGTTTACAGGTTTTACAGAGCTGAGTTTACAAGTAGAGCTGAGTTTACAGGTGTTACCGAGCTAAGTGTACAGGTAGCCCTGCGTTTACAGCTGTTACTGAGCTTAGTGTACAGGTAGCCCTGCGTTTACAGCTGTTACTGAGCTTAGTGTACAGGTAGCCCTGCGTTTACAGGTATTACTGAGCTGACTTTACAAGTAGAGATAAGTTTACAGGTGTTACAGAGCTGAGTTTACAAATGTAACAAAACTGGCTTTACAGGTATTATAGAGCTAGGTTTACAAGTAGAGCTAAGTTGAGAGGTGTTACAGAGCTGAGTTTACAGGTGTTACTGACCTGAGTTTACAAGTAGAGCTGAGTTTACAGGTATTACAGAGCTGAGTTTACAAGTGTTACAAGGCTGGCTATAAATGTAATCCAGAGCTGAGTGTACAAGTAGTGCTCAGTTTACAGATGTTACAAGGCTAGATTTACAGTTAGCTCTGCTTTTACAGGTGTTACTGAGCTGAATTTACAAGCTGAGCTGAGTTTACAGATGCTATAGAGCTGAGTTTACAGGTGTTACAGAGCTGAGTTTAGAGTTAGATCTAAGTTTTACAGGTCATACTGAGTTTACAAATGTTACAGAGCTGAGTTTACAGGTATAACTGAGTTACAAGTGTTGCAAAGCTAAGTTTACAGGTAAAGCTGAGTTAACAGGTGTTATGGTGCGTTTACACGTAACGATTATCGTGCGAATTTGCGTGATAACGATCAAATTCGAACGATAATCGTATGTGTAAACGCAGCGAACGATCAAACGACGAACGAGAAATCGTTCATTTCGATCTTACAACATGTTCTCCAATCGTCGTTTGCAAAAAATTCACAGATCGTTCCGTTTAAACAGTCGTTCGCCGATTTAACCAATGTGTGAGATAGGCTTAAGGATCGCAAAACGATTTTCCGTACGATATAATGTACCGTCTAAACGCTGATCGTTATGAAAAAAAAATAGTTTACTTCGACATCGTTAATCGTACGATCGGGCCAATTATCGTTCCGTGTAAACGCACCTTAACTGAGCTTAATTTACAGGTAGAGCTGGGTTTACAGATTATACAATGTTCCAACTCTGTGTTTACAGGTGTAGCAGAGTTGAATTTACACATTTTCCCAAGTTCAGTTTACAGATGTAGTAAAGCTGAGTTTACAGGTGTAGCAGAGCTCAGTTTACAGGTGTAGCAGAGCTCAGTTTACAGGTGTAGCAGAGCTCCGTTTACAGATGTTATTCAGTATAACTGGGTTTACGGGTTTTAAAGAACTGAAATTAAAGGTGTAGTAGAGTTGTGTTTAAAGCTAGAGCTGAGTTTACAGGTGTTGCAGAGATGAGTTTACAGATGTTATATAGATGGGTTTACATGTGTTACAGAGGTGAGTTTAGAGGTGCAGTAGAGCTGAGTTTACATGTGTAGCAGAGCTGAGTTTACATGTGTAGCAGAGCTGAGTTTACATGTGTAGCAGAGCTGAGTTTACAGGTAGAGATGAGTTTACAGATGTTACAGAGCTGGGTTTATAATTGTTATGGAGCGTACGGATTTAACAGAGCTGAGTTTACATTTGTAGCAGAGCTGGGCTTACAGATATTACAGAGCCGACTTTACAAACTTTACAGAGCTGAATTTATTGTTGTAGCAGAGCTGAGCTTACAGATGTTACAGAGCTAAATTTATAGACCTCACAGAGCTGAGTTTACAGGTGTAGCAGAGCTGGGCTTACAGATATTACAGAGCCGACTTTACAAACTTTACAGAGCTGAGTTTATTGTTGTAGCAGAGCTGAGCTTACAGATGTTACAGAGCTAAATTTATAGACATCACAGAGCTGAGTTTACAGGTGTAGCAGAGCTGAGTTTATTGGCAGAGCTGAGTTTACAGATGTTACAGAGCTAAATTTACAGACATCACAGAGCTGAGTTTACAGGTGTAGCAGAGCTGAGTTTATTGGCAGAGCTGAGCTTACAGATGTTACAGAGCTGGCTTTACAGATGTTGCCGACTTAGCGTATGAAAATTTCGTCAGTTTTAGCAGCTACGAGTTTGTGACAAGTTGCCAGCTGTGATTTATTAGATGTGGCTGAGACGAGTTGTCAGATGTAATTGAGCTGATTTTGTCGGCTCCATTAGACGGGTGTCAGATGTGGTCGGGTGGAGATTATGTAACCCTTGTGGCTCTACACCAGACTGCAGATACATGAACACTCTTACAATCAACATCTATAAAAAAAAAAGATGCAATTAACACATTCAGCTCTGCTACACCTATGTGTGAAAACAGGTATGTTTGTTACAGTAACACCCAGAATGTCATCTATATAGCTGCTGGGATCTTCCTATGAGCACAATGCAGTAGCATCGCAGTGTACGCTGTCAGCTCCGCTGTACCGCATGGATTGGCTTTTGCTCCCCCCTCCAGATGTTGATGGAATTGCGCCATTGTGTGGTGTCGGAGGGGTTAAGAGCCGTAGCTGCGGGCAGTGCACTGCCAGTCTGTCCGGTGCCCCCTCCCGTGCCATCCCAGCTCCACCTCTGCACTGTGGCGCAGACTATTTAAGTATTGCAGCTCTCCCTGGTGGAAGAGGTTGTGAATGTGGCTGCGGCACGCCGGGCTGCCTTTCATTTCACAGTCCGATGGTCCCGCTCCTCTCCTTTGTTTCGCCCTTTTTATTGTTATTAATTCCATCCCTCTCTCTTTTCTCTGTATGGAGAAGGATGGAAGAAGAAGAAGGAGATGGAGGAGAGGAAGAAGAAGGAGGAGGAGGAGGAGGGGGAGGGGGGGGATGGAGATGCAGTTAATTTCTTTGCCCGTCCACGGTGAGAAATATGGTGTAGCTGACTGCAGCAGCGCTCTGCAGAGTCTGTGTCACAGCAGGAGGCAGCCGGGGGTGATGTCACTCCGCATTTCCCTTTGTCTTGTCTGCTCCAACACCTGGATCTCTCCCCCAGACTCCTCGGATACATTCAGGCCTCGTCTCATCAAACAGGAGAGCAGAGGGGGTCAGCGCGGGGAGGGCTCCACTATACAGGCGCAGCAGAGCTGGATATGTCATCGCCTGTACAGAGACTGGAGAGTTCTGATAATATCATATATAACATATCAGGCACTGGGTACAGGGGGTGCCAGGGGGCGCACAGAATGGGAGGGGGGCTCACAGGGGACCCAAAACATAGAATAAGGGGGGGGGGGGGGCTCACAGGGGACCCAAAAAATAGAATAAGGGGGGGGGGCTCACAGGGGACCCAAAACACGGAATAAGGGGGGGGGGGCTCACAGGGGACCCAAAACACAGAATCAGGGGGGGGGGCTCACAGGGGACCCAAAACACAGAATAAGGGGGGGGGGGGCTCACAGGGGACCCAAAAAACAGAATCAGGGGGGGGGGGGCGGCTCACAGGGGACCCAAAACACAGAAAAAGGGGGGGGGGGCTCACAGGGGACCCAAAACACAGAAAAAGGGGGGGGGGGATCACAGGGGACCCAAAACACAGAATAAAGAGGGGGGGGGCTCACAGGAAACCCAAAACACAGAATAAAGAGGGGGGGGGGCTCACAGGGAACCCAAAACACAGAATTAGGGGGAGGGGTCTGACAGGGGACCTAAAACACAGAATAAGGGGGGGGGGCTCACAGGGGACCTAAAACACAGAATAAGGGGGGGGGGCTCACAGGGGACCCAACACACAGAATGGGAGGGGGAGGAGTCTCACAGGGGACCCAAAACACAGAATAAGGGGGGGCTCACAGGGGACCTAAAACACAGAATAAGGGGGGGGGGCTCACAGGGGACCTAAAACACAGAATAAGGGGGGGGGCTCACAGGGGACCCAACACACAGAATGGGAGGGGGAGGAGTCTCACAGGGGACCCAAAACACAGAATAAGGGGAGGGGTCTCATAGGGAACCCAAAATACAGAATAGGAGGGGGGGGGGCCTCGCAGGGGACCCAAAACACATAATAAAGGGGGGGGGTCTGAATGGGGGGGTTCAGCTCTGTTTCCAAGACCCTTGCACCAATTCTTCACCCCCAGCAGAGGAGAGTTTTGTGCAGATGGCATCACCCACCATGCGGGGCCCCACAGCAGCAGGTAGGAGCAGGGACACCCGTCATCTGCTAATAGAGAGGTGCAGCAGAGGGGAGATTGTCACTTGGCACCAATAATGGCGAGTTGTCAATGTGTTAGATACACTAGCTTAGTAGACAGTATCACATATGAAAGGCTTAGATACACTAGCTCAGTAGACAGTAAGACATATGTAAGGTTTATATATAACAGTTTAGCAGTCAGTATCTCACGGAATAAGTTTAGATACATTGGAATTTAGATTGTGGGGACATGAACCTGAATCTGAGTGATCACGTTATGTACCGCGGTGCGGAATAAGTTGGCGCTATGTATAAAAGGGATCATTATGAGAACAGATAGCAGCACAAGTCACAGCTTTAGATACACCAGCACAGCAGATGATGTTACATGAGACTTGGATACAGCAGCTGTGAAGAAATCATCACACATGAGAGGGTGAGATACACAGCTCAGCAGACGGTATCACAAATTATATGATTATCACACATGATAGGCTTAGATACACCAATTATCACCTGGTAAGGTTTATAAGAAGCTCAGCAGACAGTATCACACATAACAGACTTAGATACACTAGTTCAGCAGTCAGTATCACACATGACAGGCTTAGTTAAACAGGGTCTGCAGTCAGTATCACACATAGGCTTAGATACACGGGTTCAGCAGTCAGTATCACACATGACAGGCTTAGTTACACAGGGTCTGCAGTCAGTATCACACATAAGCTTAGATACAGTACACAGGTTAAGCAGTCAGTATCACACATGACAGGCTTAGTTACACAGGGTCTGCAGTCAGTATCACACATAGGCTTAGATACACAGGGTCTGCAGTCAGTATCACACATGACAGGCTTAGTTACACAGGGTCTGCAGTCAGTATCACACATAGGCTTAGATACACAGGTTCTGCAGTCAGTATCACACATAGGCTTGGATACACGGGTTTAGCATTCTATTACACATGACAGACTTAGATACACAGGTTATGCAGTCAGTTTCACACATGACAGGCTTAGATACACGGGTTCATCAGTCAGTATCACACATGACAGGCTTAGATACACGGGTTCAGCAGTCAGTTTCACACATGACAGGCTTAGATACACGGGTTCAGCAGTCAGTATCACACATGACAGGCTAATGCTGCGTTTACATGGAACGATTATTGTGTGAATTTGCACGATAACGATCGAATTCGAACGATATTCGTACGTGTAAACGCAGCGAACGATCAAACGACGAGCGAGAAATCGTTTATTTTGATCTTACAACATGTTCTAAAATCGTCGTTCGTCGTTCCTAAAAATTCGCAGATCGTTCCGTGTAATCAGTCGTTCACCGGTTTTACCTCGAAAAACGATTTTTCCGTACGATATATTGTTCCGTCTAAAAGCTGATCGTTATAAAAAAAAAATCGTTACTTCGAAATCGTTAATTGTACGATCGGGCGAATTATCGCTCCGTGTAAACGCAGCATTAGATACACCAGTTCAGCAGTCAATATCACATCATCATGCCTGGTTACAAACAGCGCTTAATAAGGCAATCAACAGCGCCACACCTGTCCTCAGCTTGTGTGCGGTATTGCAGCTAAGTCTCTTGAAAATAAATGGAGCCATGGTGTAATACCATACACAACCTGAGGAGAGGGGTGGCGCTGTTACTGGAAGTAAGCAGCCATGGTTTTTCTAATCACGAAAAACTCCTCTATGTAATAAAATGAGCAAGGAATGCAGCACAGAGTATTTAAGGAGTGACATGCGGGAACAATGGTCTGTCCATACAGGTGATGATTATATGAAAGGAGACAGGCATGTGATGGGGCAGTGTTGGGAGGAGGAGAGTGGGGAAGAGTATCTAGTCCTCCAGCAGCACAGAGTATTTCAGGAAAGGAGTGTGCCCATGTTGTGGAAGCAGAAGGGGTTTGTGCATGTGATATCACTGAGCATAAGGATAGGATAGAGACTGTGCTATAACATCAGGAGGGGGATAGAGAAAAGTGGGGGTGACAAGCCTAGCCCCCTCTATCAGCAGCACAGAGTATTTAAAGGGGTACCCCGGTGAAAATAGTTTTCCTTCAAATCAACTGGTTTCAAAAAGTTATATAGATTTGTTATTTACTTCTATTTAAAATCTAAAATCTTCCAGTACCTATCAGCTGCTGTATGTCCTGCAGGAAGTGCTGCCACCTCCGTCCATGTTAGGAACTGTCCAGAGCAGAAGCAAATCCCCATAGAAAACCTCTCCTGCTCTGGACAGTTCCTGACATGGACAGAGGTGGCAGCAGAGAGCACTGTGTCAGACTGAAAAGAATACACCACTCCCTGCAGGACATACAGTAGCTGATAAGTACTGGAAGACTAGAGATTTATTTATTTTTTTTCAGTAACAGATCTATATAACTTTCTGAAACCAGTTGATTTGAAAGAAATAAAAAATATTCTCTCCGGAGTACCCCTTTAAGGAGAGAAGTGTGATTATCTTACAGATGCTCTGGCCCTGCTATAGTTATATATTCGTGGAAAGAAGACGAGAGGGAGACTAATAGAAGAATAGCCAGGAGATTCAGCAGCACAGAGTGTTTCAGGAGGCCCAGTTCTTGCCATTACATCAGCAGAGATACAACACTAGCAGCAGAGTCCTTGAGCGCACAGGAGACAAGGAGGATTTTTCGGCAGTGAGGCCCCGGTTACATATCACCTTGCTTTATGGCCTTGCGTTAATATTGTTCATGTATAAATATTTATGGAGAATTACATTTTCCTGTCGTTACCCGAGGTGCGTCTGAGATTTCTCTCACAAACTGGAATCCCTGGATGATCGTAAGTGCGGGGGAAAAAAACGAAAGCGCTCGCCGCTTCATCAGACATTCACCAACCACTGGGACCTTCCTGGCAACGCCTCGTAGTCGTGTAAAGATAATAGTGTTGTAGATTGTTGTTGTAGAATCAAAAGTGTCAAAAAGTATCAAGACCTCTGCTTGTTGTCAGTGAACAGAAAACCAATTCAAAACTCCAGTCTTCCAGTACTTATCAGCTGCTATATGTCCTGCAGGAAAGAGTGTATTCTTTCCATCCTGACGCAGTGCTCTCTGCTGCCTCCTCTGTCCATGTCAGGGACTGTCCATAGCAGTAGCAAATCCTTATAGAAAACCTCTCCTGCTCTCCAGACTGGAGAGAATACACCACTTCCTGCAGGACATACAGCAGCTG
Organism: Dendropsophus ebraccatus; assembly: GCF_027789765.1. Lineage (NCBI taxonomy): Eukaryota > Metazoa > Chordata > Amphibia > Anura > Hylidae > Dendropsophus > Dendropsophus ebraccatus. The sequence continues at coordinate 80,103,603 of NC_091465.1, read as the reverse complement.
AGAAGTACTGGAAGACCTGAATTTTTTTTTTTTATAGAAGTAAATTACAAATCTCTGGATCTTTCTGGCACCTGTTGATCTGAAAGAATGTATTTATTTATTTATTTCACCAAACTACCCCTTTAGGTAGAAAGTAAGATGAGGCCATACGATCTTACTATTGGCGTCCTTCCCCATGAAACACCCACATATTTAGATAATAGGGGTCCAGTAACCCCCACATTGTCCAGTGAAGACAACCAGAATGGGGGCTAGTAGCAGGAGAAGACAGGCTGGGCATATGTCTTCTCCATTAAAGTCAATGAGAGTCATAGAAACAGCTGGAAAGCCAGGGGTCGAGAACCCCGTTACTGTATCTGGTGTATTATAGTATATAGTATATATATAGTGTATTATAGTATATATATATATATATATATATATATATATATATAGTGTATTATAGTATTGATCATACATGGCCTAAAGGGTCCTGGATTTGTCTTAAAAGGGTATTTCAGCTATTTTATTTTCCTTTCCAATCAACTGGTGTCAGAAAGTTATATAGATTTCTAATTTACTATTTAAAAATCTCCAGTCTTTCAGTACTTATCAGCTGCTATATGTCCTGCAAGAAGTGTTGTATTCTTTCCAGTCTGACACACAGTGCTCTCTGCTGCCACCTCTGTGCATGTCAGGAACTGTCCAGAGCAGGAGAGGGTTTCTATGGAGATTTGCTGCTGCTCTGGACAGTTCCTGACATGGACAGAGGTGGCAGCAGAGAGCACTGTGCCAGACTGGAGAGAATACACCACTTCCTGCAGGACATACAGCAGCTAATAAAGACTGGAATATTAGAGATCTTCAAACAGAAGTAAATTACAAATCTATATCAGTTCTGACACCAATTGATCTGAAAGAAAACAAACATTTGCCAGAGTATCCCTTTAAGCCTTCGAGGGGATATAAGCTGTCATCAGAAGTAGTGACTTTCTTCCATCTACCTATTTAGAATGCATGCACAGTCAGCCAGACCGAGAGTACATGTATATGCGGGGATCGAAAGACATGGCTGTCATCTGAACGATCGTGTAGAAAGAAAAAAAAGCGGCACTATTTCTCCCTGTAAGGCTAGGTTCACACTGCATTTTTGCAATCCGTTGTTTTCATCCATTTTTTGCAAAAAACGGATGGAAAAAACGGATGCATTTGTGTGCATCCACTTTGAGCCGTTTTTCCATTGACTTTGATTGTAAAAAAAAAAAGGATAAAAACGGATCCGTTTTTTTTTTAACGGACACAAAAGTAGTGCCGGCTACGTTTTTGTGTTCGTAAAAAAAAATGGATCGGTTTTGATCCGTTTATTTTACAATGGAAAAAACGGATCAAAATGGATGCACACAAATGCATCCGTTTTTTGCAAAAAATGGATGGAAAAAAAAAACACGGATTGCAAAAACGCAATGTGAACCTAGCCTAAGCGGCACCTGATGACCCCCCCATTATAAGTCAATGGGATCCATAGGGCGCCATTGGTGCCTGTTGAGAACAGAGAAGTGGGAAACAAAGGCAGAGATGTGATCCCGGCCTTAGAGAGTCCTGGCTGATAAATGACAAACTCGGCTCTGCTAGGTTGTTATCTATGCGCTGCAGCTTTAAGTGTGAGGCATTACGCGAGGTCTTTAAGTCTGGGCCGCTGCCCTTGCAATCATTCAGTGTGAAGGTGAAAAGACTTATTGGGTCATAGATCCCCTATTCTCCCAGTGTCAATTTGTCGCTGCCAGTGGGGAGGGTGGAACTAATGGGCTCCACTCTCTCATTGTCCCTGTGAGCGCTGGAAGCTGCAGTGGGAGGGGAAGGTTCCCACTGAGATGCCGGCTCAGGATGATGTGCCAAGGATTCCGCTGCGTCATTATGTCACCTCGCCGATAGAGAAGGAAGCTTACAGCCAACCGGGGAGGAACAAGTTTCACTTAACAGGGATTAGCTGTGCGAAATGGAAGGCAGCTCTATACGTGCGCTATATGCGGTACTTGGTGTTTAACCCCTTGCGCCTGACTAGATGGCTTCCTGCAGACAGCAGCCTCTTTCATTTCACAGCCCATCAAGTAAACATGTGTCGCAGATTGCCTGCTAACCAGGCCCCGGTGGCCGGCTATTTCCATGCTGTCGCCTGAACGTGACACATAGCCAGCCATTTCCCCCCCACCGACGATGTGTCCTGTGTCATATCCAAGATGCGTTATAAGGATAAATATGGCAGATTGTGGCCGAGCAAAGAAAACATAGCGCTGTATTTCTGTAAGAGATTTGGATATTACTGGGGTATTCCGCTAATACAGTGCTGGCCATGGTGAGACTAAAAATTCCTTCCATACGTGTTATTATTTATTCAGTCTCCTTCCCCCAGTTCTGAGTTGCTGCTTTCTGCTGAAAACACAAAAATCTGTGCATGAGCTTTTCTCTCTGTCTCCCCCCCCCCCTTCTGATGTAAACAAGTCCCTATCTGCAACTTTATAATGCTGGGAGGATTAATCACAATGAATTAATCAGCAGATTAACCCTCCCAGCATTACAAAGAAGCTACAAAGTTGCAGATAAAGGCTGCCAGGGACTTGTTTACATCGGCTGTCTCAGAAGGGAGGGGGAGGCAGAGAGAAAAGCTCACACGCAGATTTTTGTGTCTTCAGCAGAAAGCAGCAGCTCAGAACTTTTGGAAGGTGACTGAATAGATAATAACGCGTATGGAAGGAATTGTTAGTCTCACCAACAACATATGAAAAGTTCTGTCTGGGTGGAACACCCCTTTAATAATAAAACTGCTGTATTAGTTTAATAACAGCTTCCAGCTCCATCGATGTGTATTATAGGAGAAGAAGTTAGCTACTTCCTTCCTGTCTGATATTAGTAAGATACCCCCCCCCCCCCTTGCTTCCCTGAATTTTATTAAGGAAGGGAAGCAGGAGAGAGTGGTCCTTGTGAATATCAGATAGGAAGTAGCTAACTTATTACAATACACATCAGTAATGGAAGATATATAGATTATATGGGAAGGCCGTGGTTACATCCCTCATGGACTGTGACACTAGATCATAGTTTACACTCATACGTCCAGTCAGTATATCAGTAGAAAGAGAGATTGAATGAGACAGGGCTGTCTCCCAGTGACTGACCAGAGAGATGAGAGCGTGAGGTCCCCTCAGTGACCAAGTGACAGAAAATATGGCCGACTATGATGGACATCAGACAGCTACTTGGCGTCCTATAGAGTAAATAGGAGCACTTGTTCTTCCGTACGATATCCGGCTATAATTGTCTTTTTTGTATACAAATTGATAACTTGCAGCTCCATTCAGTTGCATTATAGGAGGAGAGGTTAGCTACTTCCTTTCTCTTGATATTAGGAAAATCTTTACTGCTTCCCTTGTTTTCAAGTCTTGGAGAAAAAAATAGATACAATATGGAAGGCTATCTCCTTGTGACTGGCTGCTAGGAAGAGGTTAGAGAGGAAGAGAGTGTAAAATCCGCTCAGTGACCAAGTGACGGCAAACATTGTCGCATGAGAGCTAATATGGACGACCATGGTGGATCTCAGACAGATACATGCCTCCCCACAACATAAATGGAGGAACCTTTTCAGTCACATATATAATTGCCTATAGCGTGTATAATAAAACGTCTCTATTTGTTTCCTCCCCACCACCATGTCTTTTCTATTAGCTCCACTGATTTTTATTGTAGGAGAAGTTAGCTACTTCCTCACACTGATATTTACAAGAATTACTCCTCTCCTCATCATGACATCTGCAACACTCGTCTCCAATGGGGGAATAGACCTAAAACCATGGGGACGGCTCTGATCTGGTGACACAGTCCTCATGGATGAATAAGCGTTGGATAACCGATATTAGATCATAGTTCACACTCATAGGTGCAATGGGGGAGATTTATCAAACATGGTGTAAAGTGAGACTGGCCCAGTTGCCCCTAGCAACCAATCAGATTCCACCTTTCATTTTCCAAAGAGTCTGTGAGGAATGGAAGGTGGGATCTGATTGGTTGGTAGGGGCAACTGGGCCAGTGTCACTTTACACCATGTTTGATAAATTCCCCCCCATGTATACAGACAGAACGTGCTCTCCCAACCATCGATAATGGGGGTCACCCAGACATGGAGCCAAGGGATTGTTAGGCCCTATGCAGGTCTTTATGTGCACTTCTTGGCCTCCATCTTTTTAGGGTATTAGGGTCGGGTATAGGAGCAGCTAGAGATATTCTGTAATGTGGCTGTATATAAGTAAGCTAGGGAGGTGGAGAAGGCCGGCAGTCATTGTACACAGTGCTCATTGTGAAAATTACCAAATAGGAGTCTAGCTGCATAGTAACCTGTACTTATTGGGGAATGATACCTATGGCCGACACTATCATTTGGCTTCTTTAACCAGTTATCATCACATGACCTATGGTGTAGCGGTAATGACTGGGAAAGCTGGGTGACAACTCCTGGCCGTATCTGTGAGTTACAGTTATAATGGCGACTGTGACAGCTGAAGGCTTTACTGACGGTCTATGGGGAGGGCAGCGATGTTACTCAGGGCCTAGGGGTATACAGATGGCACTACATTTTAAGGATGCAAGATGGTAGGATTCGTGATTCCCAGGCCGCCACAGCTGGCAGAGAGGTCATGTGACCCACATGCCGGTTCCCGGAGGATAGAGCGGTGACGCAGATGGTGGCGCCATTCTCTGGAGCTCTACATTCCGTTACAGGGAGGAGGGGGAAACCTCCTGGGGGGGGGGGGGGGGGTGCGACTATTCTCCACTGCCTTATTGTGATGGAGCCATTTATCTCTATCCGGCTCCCCGGTTTACTGTTATACCTCAGAGTCATTTGTCATAGAACTCTATGGGGCTAATGGATAGTGCTAACGCTCCGAATTATAATAACTGTGCAAGTTTATCTGCAGTCCTATGTACGACTGCAGGTAACACACTGATTCTAATAGACTCATTTTCCATTAATGGCTCCAAAATAATAATAACGCCACACTGTGCGTGAATAATATCGCTATTCAGTGGCAATAAACGTAACATAGTGCTCCTAAATACCGCAACATATTGCCTATATAACAGTACCAGGCAGAACCTAAAGGTGGCACTAGAGACTAGAGAGCTCCTCTCCATGTAGAGCAGACGTTATAATGCTCCTTGGTGCCGGATATTAGATAAATAATAGCGCCATACAGTACATACCTATTAATGCTTATACAGTACCTACAAAATTATACCATACAGTACATGCATAGTAATGCTATATACCACCTGCATAATGGCAGCATACACTACTACTATGTAGTACTACTGCCATACCATACATATATAATAATGCTCTATTGGGCCTCTACAATAACAATATTTCCATTTAACAACTACATACTAGTACCAGACAATGCTGAAATAATACTACACAGTACCTGAATCATAATGGCATACTGTAATACTGGATAGATAGATAGATAGATAGATAGATAGATAGATAGATAGATAGATAGGTGGAATCTGATTGGTTGCTAGGGGCAACTGAGCCAGTTTCACTTTACACCATGTTTGATAAATCTCCCCCATACTTTTTTTTAACGCACACAAAAACGTGGTTGACCATAATTTTGTGTACCGATGCGTTTTAATCCGTTTTCTATAATGGAAGTCAATAAGGAAAACGGATGCCCGCAAATGCATCAGTTTTTCCATCCGTTTTCTTGTAAAAAAAAAAAAAAAACAGTTGAAAAAAACGTAGTGTGACCCCAGCCTGTGCTGCTGTTGGTGGTGGCGACAAACTCAGCTCTGCTCCATCCTTATGTGTTTCTTGCTCTCCCGGGCCTATCTCTCCTGGAGCGCACACATCAATCACTCCCCCTGCTCCCTCCATCTATCAGGCCTGGTGCGCGGCTCCTCTCTGGCGGTGACACCCCTATACATCTCCCGCAGACGCCCCCTTGTTCTGTCTCGCCGCGTCACGCACAACTACCTGTGAATCTGCTCCCATTCGGTGATGTAACCTCATTTGGAATCACACACCATGGGGAGATTGCCGCACTGATGTGTTCCTCATGGGAAGGCAAGTGCGAAAAAAGTTCATTTTTCTCTTTGCAAAATCCTCGGTGACATTTTCTCCATCTCACAAGAACCTTTCATCTTTATGAACAAATAGAACTTTTCTTTGCAGTGTGAGAAAGGTCTCCGACGCTGTTAACTTCCCTGAAAGGAAGACGCTTTTCTTCTTACTAAAAGTAACTAGCGGGATATTGAGAGAAGCGAGCAAGGACAGGGGCCACCAGGGTAATGGAAGGGGGAGGGAGGCAAATGGAAAGCCCAAGCAGAGATGACTTTGTCATTTGCTGATATAACTAGGTTTTACTGCACTTTATTCTCCCCTCATATATGTTGATTTTGATGCTGTATATCATTCTATATACTAAATTGTACTGTGTAGTGTCCCGCATTGTCTGAGGTCTAGTGGGGTGGTGGAGCAGCCGAGAAGCCGGGATGATGGTTTTCCTAGCTGTTAGCTTGTAGAAGAAGGGGCCAGTAGTAGTGCCCGCCCACGAGGAGCTCAGTGCTGACATAAGTGCATGTATTGTGGTCTGAGGAACTGCTAGGTGGGACCGTCTGTAGCAGGCAGTAGCCTCCCACTAAGGCGGCAAAGAAGGACAGGCTGTAGCAGGCAGTAGCCTCCCACTAAGGCGGAAGAGAAGGACAGGCTGTAGCAGGTAGTAGCCTCACACTAAGGCGGAAGAGAAGGACAGGCTGTAGCAGGCAGTAGCCTCCCACTAAGGCGGAAGAGAAGGACAGTCTGCAGCAGGCAGTAGCCTCCCACTAAGGCGGCACAGAAGGACAGTCTGTAGCAGGCAGTAGCCTCCCACTAAGGCGGCACAGAAGGACAGGCTGTAGCAGGCAGTAGCCACTCACTAAGGCGGCACAGAAGGACAGTCTGCAGAAGGCAATAGCCTCCCACTAAGGCGGCACAGAAGGACAGTCTGCAGAAGGCAATAGCCTCCCACTAAGGTGGCACAGAAGGACAGTCTGCAGAAGGCAGTAGCCTCCCACTATCACCACACAGAAAGACAGACTATAGAAGGCAGTAGCCTCCCACTAACACCGCGCAGAAAGACAGGCGGTAGCAGGCAGTAGCCTATCACTAAGGCGGCACAGAAGGACAGTCTGCAGAAGGCAGTAGTCTCCCACTAAGGCGGCACAGAAGGACAGGCTGTAGCAGGTAGCAGCCTCCCACTAATGTGGCACAGAAGGAAAAGCAGTAGCAGGCAGTAGCCTCTGAATGATGCAGCACATAAAAACAGTCTTTAGCAGGCAGTAGCCTCCCACTAAGGCGGCATAGAAGGACAGTCTTTAGCAGGCAGTAGCCTCCCACTAAGGCGGCATAGAAGGACAGTCTGTAGCAGGTAGTAGCCTCCCACTAAGGTGGCACAGAAGAACAGTCTGTAGAAAGCAGTAGCCTTCCAGTTACCTAGAGGGTAAGTTACTTTGCCTTACTCTTAGAGAGGCACAGAAGGCAGGCAGTAGCCTCCCAGTAACCTAAAGTACCACAGAGGACAGGCTATAGCAAGAAGTCGCCTCCTAGTAACTCACTGTGATTATCCCTCCCAGCATTGCAAAGAAGCTACAATGTTGCAGATAATGCCTGCCAGGGACTTGTTTACATTAGTTGTCTCAGAAGGGTGGAGGGAGGAGGAGATAGAGAGAAAGGCTCACACACAGCTAGATAAATATAGGCCAGTCCCTAAATACAGGCCCTGTATATACATAGAGTACAGACACAAATAAGTACAGACACCAGATCCATAAAGTAATAGAGATCAGAAGAGACACTCCGATACTCACCTCCCCCCACTCACACTGTCCCTTCCCTCCTCCTGTTATATTATAGGGCTGCAGATATATTGACTACATCATTATGATCCAAAACCATGATGACACAACCGCCTCTGCTACATCTGCGGGATGAGATATAAGCAGAAGATGGCCATTAAGAGCGGAGCATTTTGCTGCTGGGTAATATAAGAGCAAAAGCAGCAATCCAGGAAGGACCCGGAGCAGAGAAGATAATGGCCGACAACACAGAACACTTGCAGGAACATAATGGAGGTGATAGGGCAGATTATCTCGCTCCAGTTCCCTCCTCAGCTCTTAATAATTCTATTCATATGTACGGACTATCAGTCTCTGGGAAAGGTGGGTGATGACCAATATGGCTGCACCTATATCTGTCACTAGGACTGTCACCCAGCTTTCCCAGACTCCTGAAGAACAGATCTACTGTGATACATCCTGCACTACATAAGATTTAAAGTGACCCTCCTAGTACTCACCCAGCTTTTCCAGACCCCTGAAAGACAAATAATCTATACAGTCATACATCCTGCACTACATAAGCTTGGTGGTGATCCTCCGAGTACTCGCCCAACTTTCCCAAGACTCCTGAAAGGCATCTGTATACAGTGATACATCCTGCACTGAATACACATGGTGTTAACCCTACTGATATTCACTCAGCTTCCCCAGACCCCTGAAAGGCATCTGTATACTGTGATAACCTGCATTATATGACCTTGGTAGTGACCCTACTAGTACTCACACAGCTTTCCCAGACTCCTGAAGGACAGGTCTGTATACAGTCGTACATCCTACACTATATAATCTTGATAGTGACCCTACCAGTACTTACGCAGCTTTCCCAGACTACTGAAGGACAGATCTGTATACAGTCGTACATCCTGCACTATATAAGCTTAGTAATGACTCTCCTAGTACTCACCCAGCTTTCCCAGACTCCTGAACAACAGATCTGCATACTGTGATACATACTGTACTACATAGGCTTGGTGGTGACCCTCCTAGTACTCTCCCAGCTTTCCCAGACTCCTGAAAGGCATCTGTATACAGTGATACATCCTGCACTAAATACACAGGGTGGTAACCCTCCTAGTACTCACCCAGCTTTCCCAGACTCCTGAACAACAGATCTGTATACTGTGATACATCCTGTACTATATAGGCTTGGCAGTGACCCTCTTAGTACTCACCCAGCTTTCCCAGACTCCTGAAGGACAGATCTGTATACTTATTTTGAGACATTGAGCACTACATAAGCTTGGTGGTGCCCCTCATGGTTCTCACCCAGCTTTCCTTGGCTGTTCTTCTTGTTTTTCACTATGGGCGGGATTCCTCTTTAAACGCGCTCCATTCCATACGATGGATGCGGATTTACATGGTGATGATTTTCGCTGCATTGCTCCCCTATGTCACATGAGGCAAAAGAGGAGATGATGTTATATTAAGTGTAATTTACAGCAACGTATTTAACAAAACGCTCTCCGAGGCGGCAGGAATTCACCATTAATCAGAAACGTGATGAAGCTGATGAATATCCGGAGGATGGATTTGCGGCTGTTATCTGAGATACATATATAATTACATCTGATGCCGGGTTACTTCCCTGAGATGATGGAGGACAGTGCACTACATGGCACATTTATTTATCCTTCCGCTGAAACTAAAGGGGCTCCCACTTTTGTAAACAATTTTGTATAATTTCAGTGAAAAAAAAATCTCCATCTGTTCTGTGTTCTGCTCTGATGTAGGTCTATGTGTTTCCATGGTAACAGACTACAAACAACAAAGCCTGTCTCACCCTGCAGTCCTGCAATAACATACATTTAGTAGATGACGGAAACGTAGGGCACAGATGGAAAGGAGTATGACTACACAGGGTCTGTAGTCTGTTACCATGGAGACACATAGATCTGCACAGGAATCATAGACACAAAATGATAAAAGTTTGAAGATTATTAACAAAGAGACGCTTCATGCTGTTGGCGTTATTCAACATAGTTCAACTTTAAGAGACTACAATCTCCAAATCGTGGCTCAATGTACGGGTATATTAGTTGTATATGTTGGTATAAGTTGTGCCCTGTATGGTAGTATTTTTTGTGTAGTATATGTCAGTGTTAGTTGTGTACTGTATGTTGATGTTAGTTGTGTACTATATGTTGGTGTTAGTTGTATATGTTGGTATTAGTTGAGCTCTTCATGGTGTTGGTTGAGTACTATATGTTAGCATTATTTGAGCTCTGTATGGTGTGTATGTTGAGTACTATATTGGTTGTTGATCTCTGTATGGTGTTGTTGGTTGAGCACCATATTAGTTGAGCTCTGTATGGTGTATTTGGTTGTGTACTATATGTTGGCATATTTTATGGTAGTATTAGTTCAACACTATATAGTGGTATTAGTTAAGCTATATATGTTTGGTTGCTCTATGTGGTGTTATTAGTTTAGCTGTATATGGTAGTATTTGTTGAGCACTGTATGGTAGCATTATTTCTGTACTGTATGGTGGTAATAGTTGAGGTGTATATGTTGGTTTTAGTTGTGCTCTATATGGTGGTATTAGTCTAGGTCTATATGGTGGTATTAGTCTAGCGCTATATGGTGGTATTAGTCTAGCTCTATATGGTAGCATTAGTCTAGCTCTATATGGTGCTATTCGATGAGCACTGTATGGTAGCATCAGTTCTGCACTATATGGTGGTAATAGTTGAGTTGTATATGTTGGTTTTAGTTGAGCTCTATATGGTGGTATTAGATGGACCCTGTATCGTAGTATTAGTTAAGCACCATATGATGGTATTAGATGGACCCTGTATGGTAATATTAGTTGAGCACTATATGGTGGTATTAGATGGACCCTGTACAGTAATATTAGTTGAGCACTATATAGTGGTATTATATTGACCCTGTATGCTAATATTAGTTGAGCACTATATGGTGGTATTAGATGGACCCTGTACAGTAATATTAGTTGAGCACTATATAGTGGTATTATATGGACCCTGTACGGTAATATTAGTTGAGCACTATATAGTGGTATTATATGGACCCTGTACGGTAATATTAGTTGAGCACTATATGGTGGTATTAGATGGACCCTGTACAGTAATATTAGTTGAGCACTATATAGTGGTATTATATGGACCCTGTACGGTAATATTAGTTGAGCACTATATGGTGGTATTAGATGGACCCTGTATGGTAATATTAGTTGAGCACTATATGACGGTATTATATAGAAACTGTACGGTAATATTAGTTGAGCACTAAATGGCGGTATTATATGGAAACTGTACGGTAATATTAGTTGAGCACTATATGGCATTATTATATGGACCCTGTACGGTAATATTAGTTGAGCAGAGCATTAGTTAGACCAGCAACACCCCTGTAAATTACATGCCTGCCAGCCCGCGCCCCTGATTTTCCCCGTTCTTTAACTGAGAGGCGTAATGGCACGTGTTCGCCACTGCATATACAATAATGGATGGGAATTATACGCAGCTCGGTGAGTAAGAGAAGTTTAACTGTGTCATTGTACTATAAAGTAATAACTGATAATTGTCTGTCTGACTGTGCCATTCCCACTCCATAAAGAACAATGAGCGAGAATTATACCCAGCTCATTGAATGAGAGGAGCAGAACTGTGCCGCATTCACTATGGAGCCCTATCCAGCTCTGTAGGAGAAGCCTCGCTACATATAGAACAATCCCTTTACCCTTACTGAACCACAGAGGTGCCGCTCTGAATACACAATGTGGCTTACAACCTTCCTACCTATAACCGCCATGTAGTGCACTTGGCTTTTTCCTATGATTTATGGAGCAGTGCATCTGTATTGGGTATGGATAGCAGACTGGCACGTCTGTAAAATGCCAGTCGGGATGGGCAGCGTTCCTGTGAGGCCCGGTATAGGACACGCAGGGCCGGGCGCCTGACTCACCAAAACAAATCATTTGTTACAATGAGCAATAAAGATCCCGGCCAGAGACAACAACTTCATCCTCACAAGAGCCTGGCATCCGAGCCTCCCCGTCTCTATGGCAATCCCCCCGGAGCGCCGGGTACAGCTCCATCACTGAACCCACGCACACGTTCTGCATCGCACTAATTGGCGGTAATAATATTTACTGGTGCTATTGTTTATGGGAAGGTAATGAGAAATGAAACCAACCTCGCATTTATTGTTCTGTAAAAATAAAAAGAAATAGATCCCAGAATTTACCGGATAAATCAATTAATTCACATTAAAAGGCAATTAGAGCCGTTCATTTGCGCGTCTGTGTTGATGCTCGGGCTTGGCACTGTGGAGACAGGCGTGCGCTGTACGGCTGCTGCTACGGCTCCCAGCGGAGGGCCCCCCTGACTATGCAAATCAGCAATGAGACCCCCCATCCTGGCACAGACGTCTGGTGATCTCATCTATTACCGGGGCATTGCATCCCCCATAACCCAACTTTCCCAAAACCCTGGATAAGTCTGTATTGTTATATAGAGTCACTTTGATAAGGGGCTCAGGAGCTATGGGGAGGCTTGGACAATCACTAAAGCTCCGTGTTCCTCAGCTATATGCATGCTCAGCTCAGCCGAGTGACCATGTGTTTTGAATTAGTAAAGAAGACTGCTGCATATCTGGTGGCTGCTTACCTCCCCAAGAGCAAAACGATAGGGTGTTAGAATTAGAGATGAGTATGACTCGACCATGCGCAAGTCTGTTTGCTTGGCATTTGATTACCAGGGGGTGAAGAAGTTGGTTGTAGCCCTAGTGATCCCTGGAAAACATGAATACAGCCTATGGCCTATGGCTGCATACAAGTTCTTCAGCCACCGGTAGTCAAACACCGAGCGAGGGGACTGGAGCAGGGTCAAGTCAGACTCATCTCTAGTTAGAATCCAATATGGCTGACCCTTCTCTCTCCCAACCCCTGCCATTGGAGGAGAGTTGGAAGACCCTTGTATACTTGGATGGTCAGCCAAGCCCACTGAGATAGGCTGGTCAGGCAGACACATGTGTAATATGTATGCTTAAAGGGGTAGTCTCATTTCTGGAAATTATCCCCTATCCACAGGATACGGTATAACTAGTGGACTGTTGGAGGGTCCAAACACTGGGACTCTCACAAATGTAGAGAATGAAGGAAAACTGTGGACTCCCTGGATGCAGTTGTGGCACTCATTGTCCCAGTAGCCAACCATGTCTGGTTGCCATGGCACCCAACCGTCCTCGATGACTTTATTTAAAGGGGAATCCTTGTGGCTCCATCACTGTACTGTTGTGGTGTTACTGTGGCTCCATCACTGTACTGTTGTGGTGTTATCATGGCTCCATCACTGTACTGTTGTGGTTTTATCATGGCTCCATCACTGTACTGTTGTGGTGTTATCATGGCTCCATCACTGTACTGTTGTGATATTATTGTGGCTCCATCACTGTACTGTTATCATGGCTCCATCACTGTACTGTTGTGGTGTTATCATGGCTCCATCACTGTACTGTTGTGATATTATTGTGGGCCCATCACTGTACTGTTGTGGTGTTATCATGGCTCCATCACTGTACTGTTGTGATATTATTGTGGGCCCATCACTGTACTGTTGTGGTGTTACCGTGGCTCCATCACTGTACTGTTGTGGTTTTATTGTGGCTCCATCACTGTGCTGTTGTGGTGTTACCGTGGCTCCATCACTGTACTGTTGTGGTGTTATTGTGGCTCCATCACTGTACTGTTGTGGTGTTATTGTGGCTCCATCACTGTGCTGTTGTGGTGTTATTGTGGCTCCATCACTGTACTGTTGTGGTGTTATCGTGGCTCCATCACTGTACTGTTGTGGTGTTAGTTAGTTACCATGGCTCCATCACTGTGCTGTTGTGTGTTATTGTGGCTCCATCACTGTACTGTTGTGGTGTTACCGTGGCTCCATCACTGTACTGTTGTGGTGTTATTGTGGCTCCATCACTGTACTGTTGTGGTGTTATTGTGGCTCCATCACTGTGCTGTTGTGGTGTTAGTTACCGTGGCTCCATCACTGTACTGTTGTGGTGTTACCATGGCTCCATCACTGTACTGTTGTGGTGTTATTGTGGCTCCATCACTGTGCTGTTGTGGTCTTATTGTGGCTCCATCACTGTACTGTTGTGGTGTTATTGTGGCTCCATCACTGTACTGTTGTGGTGTTATTGTGGCTCCATCACTGTGCTGTTGTGGTGTTAGTTACCGTGGCTCCATCACTGTACTGTTTTGATTTTAGTTATTGTGGCTCCATCATTGAACTGTGATATATAGGCTGGGTTGACACTACATATATTTCAGTCAGTATTGTGGTCCTCATATTGCAACCCAAACCAGGAGTGGATTAAAAACACAGAAAGGCTCTGTTCATACAATGTTGAAATTGAGTGGATGGCCGCCATTTAATGGCAAATATTTGCTGTTATTTTAAAACTACGGCCGTTGTATTGAAATAATGGCAGTAATTTACCGTTATATGGCGGCCATCCACTCAATTTCAACATTGTGTGAACAGAGCCTTTCTGTGTTTTTAATCCATTCCTGGTTTTGGTTGCAATATGAGGACCACAATACTGACTGAAATATACGTAGTGTGAACCCAGTTACTGTGATTTGTGGAAATCAAAAATTTGGAAAACGTAGCAAAATTGCAACAGGGCTACAGTGTGTGAACAGGGACTTATTCTGCATTTTGATCTTGTCTTGCTCCAATGGTTGTCCTCCTCCTGGGATTGATGCCTGCTGTCCCATCCTCTGACCTCTGACCATCATTATCTTGTCCTCCGTCTTGCTGCATCCTAACCATTGCCTTAACCAATCTGTGACTATTGTGGCGCCCTGGGAATCCACTGGAGATGTCCTTACCCCCGACCCCCTTATGCCCCATCTGGTCATGTCCTACCCTTTAGAGGGTAACGGTAGGCCACAAGCCTCACAGAGTGACTGTATACAGCGGTGACAACTTGAGTCTACGCAGCAACATGAACTCATTAGGTAGTCACTCAGACAGGAAGTCAGGTGGTTGCTAGGCAACGCAACCACTAAATGGGGCTGACTGTAGAGAATTGAAGGGATTTTTCATAGATACTTCCTATGCTCTAGGTTGTACGTTAGGAAACACATTATGAGATAATTTGCCCAATCTCCTACTTTTTGTGCCGTTTCCGCCGCTGGCATTTCTGCCTGTTAATATTTTTAATTGACTGATAAAGTCGGCGGGGCGGCGGGCAGCATTAAGTGGCGTACTTGATGAATTCATAATGACTACGATGGGGTCTATTGGTACTCCTCATGTGCAGTGAGACATCAATGGAATCAGCATGGGGCGTCTCAGATTTGTCGGGATTTCGAGGGACCTGACCTTCTGTTTGTATTAGACTGCCGCTATTTACTTTTCAAATAGAAGAAAATTATATGTGTCGGGGAAAGTAAAGCAAAGAGATTAGATCGGATAGAACAGAACTGGGGATGAGCAAAATCCATAGTTTAGGATTTGTCATTGTGAAGAATAATTTGGAGCTTCGGGCTGGAAAAAAATTGCAGATGAAGAACGCAATTCAATACAGCAAAGTCCCGGCCATATTGTCACTGTATTATAAATCACTTTAAAGTGACATCCCTGGAGGACACCATAGCTGTGGATGGAGCACTGCTCACTGAAGATAATCTCATTGTGCTTCATGTTAACAATCAAGTGTTAACCCCATATAGACTACATCAAAGATCCATCCTGAGCCTCCTGGTTCATGAATAAAATAAAGGGCAGTGGGGAAAACTGACACTGAACAAGCAGGGGTGTAAGATAGAGGAGGCAGGGTGGATGAATCACAGAGCAGATTTCTTTTAGTATTTATCATAAATTCAGCGCACATAATACTGATATACTGCCATATCCTGCAAATACAATAATGCTGTATACCGTCTACATAATACCGCTATATCCTGGTAAACCACCAAGAATGCCATATACATTCTACATAATACCGCCATATCCTACTATACCACCAATAATGCACTGTAACATCTACATAATACTGCCATATCCTGCTATACCACCAATAATGCCGTATACTGTCTACATAATACCGCCATATCCTGCTTCACCACCAGTAATGCCATATACCATCTACATAATGTCTCCATAACCAGCTATACCACCAATAATGCCATATATAGTCTATATAATACTGCCATATCCTGCTATACCACCAATAATGCAATGTAGCATCTACATAATACTGCCATATCCTGCTATACCACCAATAATGCTGTATACTGTCTACATAATACCGCCATATCCTGCTACACCACCAGTTATGCCATATACCGTCTACATAATGCCTCTATATCCTGCCAAAACAATAATAAATATATAGTCCCTATAATACCACCATATAGTTCCAAGACAATAATACCGTATAAAATATATCTAATACCACCATATCCCGCTATACCACCAATAATGCTGTATACCATCTTGTCTACATAATACCAGATGGGTCTCCAAACTGCGACCCTCCAGCTGTTGCGAAACTACAACTCCCATCATGCCTGGACAGCTAAAGCTTTGGATTTGGCTATCCAGGTATGATGGGAAATGTAGTTTTGCAACAGCTGGAGGGCCGCAGTTTGGAGACCCATGTAATACCACCATATCCTGCTAATAAAATTATCCAAAATACAGTCTTTATAATACCAACATATAGTGCCAAGAAAATACTACTGCATAAACCCTTCATCTTACCACCATGTAGTGTCAAGACTATAGTGGCATATACAGTTCACATAATGCTACCATGTAGAGCCACATACAGTAGTATATATATATTTAGTTCTACACAATACTATTGCCTACAACCAATATAATACCACCTAGTAGTGCCAATACAATATGTTAGATATACATTAAATTACATTACATATACATATTATTACATAATACCACCATATAGTGCCAATACAATAAATATATTAGATATACATTACATTACATATACATATTATTACATAATACCACCATATAGTGCCAATACAATAAATATATTAGATATACATTACATTACATATTATTACATAATACCACCATATAGTGCCAATACAATACATTCATATACAATGCACATAATACCACCATATAGTGCTAATACAATACATTCATATACAATGCACATAATACCACCATATAGTGCCAATACAATACATTCATATACAATGCACATAATACCACCATATAGTGCCAATACAATACATTCATATACAATGCACATAATACCACCACATCTTGCAGCATCTATAATAGTAATGACATGACACTGCCATATAGTTCCCACATAATAGTGCGGTGCGGTTGCTATGTATCTATGACACTAACAGTGCGGTATAACTCAGTGACAGCCCGTAATGCAGATAGATAGACTTGTATACAGGCGCCGCCGCTCTCTCTATCCTCTCTCTCTATCCTATAACACGTTATGACAGTTTATGTCACATGACAACCTCAGCTCGGCTCCATGGGAATATATATATAGATTGCCGGTAACACAATGTAATGAGAGCGGCTTCCAGTAATGGCGGCGGGGGTCCGCTCTTCCTATCTCCTGTGATATGACATGAGGCGTCGGCCGTTAATCCAGGCGGACGTGTGCTGTAGCGTGCAGATGGATGATTGTGTACACACAAGGTCACAGGATTGATCGCCTCTCATTCACCAGCACGCTCCGATCACCACACGATAAGGCGACCTTATATACCGCGCAGCCTCAAAGTCACTTGTGATCAAATGTGCATATCCCATATGGGGGCGCCGGCGCGACATCCCATGAAGAATGAGATTCAGGAGCCGCCATCAGCATAGAACATACTATACACCATACTGTACATACTGTGTCATAGCGTCACGCCATGGGCCACGGTCAGGCGGGTTTAGTCACCGGCGCTCTCTGTTATCATCTATATCCCATCCACCCCCGTGTAACGCTATTAGTCACTATCATCCGACTGACGTTCACACACGGTACGGTACTTGGCACTCAAAAACAACGGCCTTTGTAATGAGTGTCAAACAACGGCCGTGGTTGCATTGAATTTAATGCGACACATTTCTCTATCGCAAAAATGTCCGTTGTTGTCACTGTAAACAAATAGTCGTTTTTTTCATTAAAAAATAAGTTTAGTGAACGTACCCAAAAACAGGATCAGAATAAACTGAGTGGAGGTATAGCCTTGTCCTGCAGGAAGTGGTGTAATTCTCTCCAGTACTTATCAGCTGCTGTATGTCCTGGTGGTGGATGCTTTCCAGTCTGATGCAGTGCTCTCTGCTGCCACCTCTGTCCATGTCAGGAACTGTCCAGAGCAGCAGCAAATCCCCATAGAAAACCTCTCCTGCTCTGGACAGTTCCTGACATGGACAGAGGTGGCAGCAGAGAGCACTGCATCAGACTGGAAAGAATACACTGCTTCCTGCAGGACATACAGCAGCTGATATGTACTGGAAGACTGGAGATTTTTAAATAGAAGTAAATCACAAATTTATATAACTTTCTGAAACCAGTTGAAAAAAAATAGCCGAAAGACAAATCCAGGACCCTTTAGGCCATGTACAATGGGATCAATACTATAATGGCACCAGATACAGTAATGGGGTACTCCGACCCCTGGCTTTCCAGCTGTTTCTATGACTCTCATTGACTTTAATGGAGAAGACATATGCCCAGCCAGTGATTGGCTGTTAACAGGAGGCGTCAGGGGAGAGAATGATCTCTGTGTTCTTGGGGAGATAAGCCGCCACCACTGGTTTCTTTCTTCCCAGAACATGAGAGATCAGGATAGACATGAGCATGCGGCCATCGTGTACAGAAAGCTTTAAGCTAAGCACAGAGAAGCTTTACATCCCCCATAAGGCCTCATCAGTCCCTGGTCGCCTCCATGATATATATAAACCCTTTAATGTAGTGTGACGGTAAAAACATAGAAGATCACGGTCATCCACTTTAAGAAACCGCCGTAGGTTTTCACAGTTTTCGCTCCAGCTACAAGAAGTAGTTCCTGCATTATTAAAGGGCTGTGTTCAGACACAACTGTCTGCCGGGATCTGTGTCATTATTAAAGGGATGTGCATTGTTGCAAGATCTCGGAAGAGCGCGGATGTAGTAGGCGTCAAATTGTCATCCGACACAGTCAGACTAATACAGCTGCCGCTTTCTGACATGTTAACGTGACATGATCATGTATTATTTGCATTGTGCAAAGTGGAAGGATGTGCCTGACTGCATTGAGTATTTCTGCCACTAGATGGCGGCTTAGATGATTAACATACAGAGGCTGAAGTGCTCTACACTGCTATGGGACATTTGCAGCTTAACAGCACACCAAGTGGTCGGGTTGGGTATTACATGCTACTAAATTTATGGGTTTTTTCTTTAAATAAATTGTATGATTTAGGAAATCCATTTAATGGGTAAAATTGGTGTCTTTAAAAGGGTACTCCGGCAATAAATCTTTTTCTCTCAAATCAATTGGTTTCCGAAAGTTACATAGATTTGTAATTTACTTCTATTTAAAAATCTCCAGTCTTCCAGTACTTATCAGCTGCTGTATGTCCTGTAGGAAATGTTGTTTTCTTTTCAGCCACAGTGCTCTCTGCTGCCTCCTCTGCCTGGACAGGAACTGTCCAGAGCAGTAGCAACCCCCCCATATATAGGAAATCTCTCTTACTCTGGACAGTTCCTGACATGGACAGAGGTGGCAGCAGAGAGCACTGTGTCAAACTGGAAACAAAACACCACTTTCTGCAGGACATACAGCAGCTGATAAGTACTGGAAGACTTGAGATTTTTTAAATAGAAGTAAATTACAAATCTATATATATTTCTGACACAAGTTGATTTGAAAGAATAAGGGTGCGTTTACACAGACAGATTTATCTGACAGATTTTTGAAGCCAAAGCCAGGAATGGATTTGAAAAGAGCGGAAATCTCAGTCTTTCCTTTATGACCTGTTCCCTGTTTTAGTCTGTTCCTGGCTTTGGCTTCAAAGATCTGTCAGATAAATCTCTCTGTGTAAACGCACCATAAGATTACCCCTTTAAGGAACCTTATGTATTAGGGTGCGTTCACACCTACAGGATCTGCAGCAGATTTGATGGCCCAGAATTGATTTGCTTTGAATCTGCACCATCAAATCTTCTGCAGATCCTGTAGGTGTGAACGCACTCTTAATCAGAAATGAGAGAACTTGGCTAATCCATGCATTACACAGACAGCCCACTGATTTCAATGAGAACCATGTAATACTTCATGTCGCCTGCAGTGGCGCTACAGGGAGCCTAGACAATGAGTTTCTAACAATACAGTTACCCTCATTATAGTAAAGCAGAGGGTCCCCTCTTTCCAGAGACCCCACAGTAGTCTCCTCCACTATGTCCGCCCTTATTATACACACAGTACCCGGAGGTGATGGATGGAGACCTACACTCCACCTTTATCCGCCACATAATAAGAGGATTGCTCTCTCGCAGTAGGATGGAAGCTGCTCCCATGTGATCCGCGCCGCTCGCACCATAAGTCATGTTTCATTTTAATTTCCTTTAAAAAAAAATGACATCATGAAAAAATTCTAATTAAACATCCCCCTGGCTTTGGCATCTTACCTGTATTTATGGCAGTGAGCGCTCACTTTATCTTCTTTTGTCTGTTTACGGCTCAGTAATACATCTCTGTAATATATGGGGCCTGGATTCGAAATTTCAGACGGCTTCTCAAGTCAACAGCTTATTTCCTGCCTGCCCGGTGCAAGCGGCAATCACCTTCATAGTAGTCCCCAGTCCCCACTATATACTATATTATATATACTGCCGAAGACTGCTGGCCATGTACAGGGTATTGTGATCACATCCAACTTCACATCATCCTCCATGGAAACAATGGTACAAATTAGGACACGCCCATGATTTAGCTTAGCCCCGCCCATGAGTAAATACCATCTGCCTGAGAGAAACAATGGTACAAATTAGGACACGCCCATGATTTATCTTAACCCCGCCCATGAGTAAATACCATCCGCCTGAGAGAAACAATAGTACAAATTAGGACACGCCCATGATTTATCTTAACTTCGCCCATGAGTAAATACCATCTGCCTGAGAGACCAAGGGAGAAGAGAAATAAAGGAAAGGAAGATGGGTAATAGTGGGAAGAGAAAGAAAAAGAGAAAACAGATGGGTGAAATGGGAGATGGGGTGTAAAGAGACAAAATGGAGGAGGAAGAAAGAGAAGAGCAAGGAAAGAAGGGATGAAGAAAGGGCAAGGAAGGGAAGAAGAATGAACAAGAAGGAAATAGAAAGAAGGGGAACATAAAGTGAGTGAAGGGGTAAGAAAGGAAGGACTAAGGGAAAAAACAGAAGGATGAAAGAGAAGGGCGAGTAAGGGATGAGTAAGGTAAAAGGAAGGAGAAGGATGAGAACAGTAAGGAAGGGAAGAGAGGGAGAGATAAGAGGAGGGACAAGAAGGGAAGAAAGGATGAGATAAGAGGAGGGGCAGGAAGGGAAGGGTGAGATAAGAGGAGGGGCATGAAGGGAAGAAGGGGTGAGATAAGAGGAGGGGCATGAAGGGAAGAAGGGGTGAGATAAGAGGAGGGGCAGGAAGGGAAGAAGGGGTGAGATAAGAGGAGGGGCAGGAAGGGAAGAAGGGGTGAGATAAGAGGAGGGGCAGGAAGGGAAGGGTGAGATAAGAGGAGGGGCAGGAAGGGAAGAAGGGGTGAGATAAGAGGAGGGGCAGGAAGGGAAGAAGGGGTGAGATAAGAGGAGGGGCAGGAAGGGAAGAAGGGGTGAGATAAGAGGAGGGGCAGGAAGGGAAGGGTGAGATAAGAGGAGGGGCAGGAAGGGAAGAAGGGGTGAGATAAGAGGAGGGGCAGGAAGGGAAGGGTGAGATAAGAGGAGGGGCATGAAGAGAAGGGTGAGATAAGAGGAGGGGCATGAAGGGAAGAAGGGGTGAGATAAGAGGAGGGGCAGGAAGGGAAGGGTGAGATAAGAGGAGGGGCAGGAAGGGAAGAAGGGGTGAGATAAGAGGAGGGGCAGGAAGGGAAGAAGGGGTGAAATAAGAGGAGGGGCAGGAAGGGAAGAAGGGGTGAGATAAGAGGAGGGGCAGGAAGGGAAGGGTGAGATAAGAGGAGGGGCAGGAAGGGAAGGGTGAGATAAGAGGAGGGGCAGGAAGGGAAGAAGGGGTGAGATAAGAGGAGGGACAAGAAGGGAAGAGTAAGGAAGGGAAGGGGAAAGATGAGAAGAGTAAGGAAGGAAAGAAAGGGTGAGATAAGAGGAGGGGCAAGAAGGGAAGAAAGGATGAGATAAGAGGAGGGGCAGGAAGGAAAGGGTGAGATAAGAGGAGGGGTAGGAAGGGAAGGGTGAGATAAGAGGAGGGGCAGGAAGGGAAGGGTGAGATAAGAGGAGGGGCAGGAAGGGAAGGGTGAGATAAGAGGAGGGGTAGGAAGGGAAGGGTGAGATAAGAGGAGGGGCAGGAAGGGAAGGGTGAGATAAGAGGAGGGGCAGGAAGGGAAGGGTGAGATAAGAGGAGGGGCAGGAAGGGAAGGGTGAGATAAGAGGAGGGGCAGGAAGGGAAGGGTGAGATAAGAGGAGGGGTAGGAAGGGAAGGGTAAGATAAGAGGAGGGGTAGGAAGGGTGAGATAAGAGGAGGGGCAGGAAGGGAAGGGTGAGATAAGAGGAGGGGCAGGAAGGGAAGGGTGAGATAAGAGGAGGGGCAGGAAGGGAAGGGTGAGATAAGAGGAGGGGTAGGAAGGGAAGGGTGAGATAAGAGGAGGGGCAGGAAGGGAAGGGTGAGATAAGAGGAGGGGCAGGAAGGGAAGAGAGGTGTCCAGCTAACCATACTAATGATAACCTTTCGGGTGCACAATCCCGGCTGATCACTGGGTCTTATACTTGGCAATATGCGGCCTGTTTGGCTGATAATAGTTAATTCCATTGGGAAGGAGAGGAAGCTTTCCCCTGCAGCCCCAGGTACCGTCCATACAAGCCTATTAAACCTTCCTTCCCATAACTAGAACAAGGGATATGAGTGACGGTCTATGCTCACAGACTGTCATCTTCTACCGTGTCTTTAGGAGGTTGCATTTCCCCTTTAATTCCAGTGTATCAGGCTGGCGCAGAGCTATCAGTAATCCAGGTAGCATGATTGCTCCATCACATGCCGCCCATGGGGCTCCGGCCTGGGACCTTTATCCGTTTCTTTCTCTCCTCGCAGCCGCAGTAAGAGGCCCGGGCGCCTGATGGATGGCGCGTCTATGGGGATGGTTTTCCCAGCTGCAAGTGATCGGAGAATTATTAATAGATCATGCTGGATGTGAGCATTGAGAAACTCTCTCCGACGTATTGAGAGCTCATTTAAGGTCTTAAAATTTAAAGTATAGCATTTGCGTAGGACGCTCATGTTGATCCATTGATGGGTATTACAACCTGCTATATTAGCTCCGTTTCCCTAGGGATCCAGAAAAGCCTTCCGCCTGAGCGCTGAGTTTCTAATAAAAGATGGTGTATGATATGAGAGGTAATGTATAAAATCCAAGGGCTGTGCCAGGCCTATGGGAAGCCTGTCTGCAGAATAAGACAGGAGAGACAAAGCCGTCTCCAAGACGTCCACGATTATACAGTCACCTGTCTATATACTAGGAGAGAGGAGGGGGATGCAGCTGCAGCTTCTGTCCTGTGTCTGTGAGACTGCATCCTGGGGAGGTGGACAGAGGGACATCTGATCACACCACGAATATCCCACCAAAAGGAACACCAGGGGCAAGGGAGGGCAAACACTAAACCAGCATATCTTATAGCCCTGCCCTGCTGGAATTCGAGGCCGATTAAAGGAATTGTCCATGAAGCTATTAATATCTGATTGGTGGAGGCTAAACACCCAGTACCCATCTCTATCAGTGGTTTTTCAGAGCTGCAGCATAGTGAATGGAATCAGGAGCAGACAGCTCCAAACTTTCTGTAGTGGCCGTAGTGGGTTACTGCAGTCCAGTTCTATTCACGTTAATGGGGTACTCCAGCGAAACTTTGTTTTCTATATATTTGAAAAATTAAAAGAAAGTTATATAGATTTGAAAATTGCTTCTATTTAAAAAAAAAATCTCCAGTCTTCCAGTACTTAGCAGCTGCTGTAGGTCCTGCAGAAAGTGGTGTATTCTTTCCAGTCTGACACAGTGCTCTCTGCTGCCACCTCTGTCCATGTCAGGAACTGTCCAGAACAGTAGCAAATCCTCATAGAAAGCTTCTCCTGTTCTGGACAGTTCCTGACATGGACAGAGGTGGCAGCAGAGAGCACTGTGTCAGAGTGGAAAGAATACACCACTTCCTGCAGGACATACAGCAGCTGATAAGTACTGGAGGACTTAAGTTTTTGTTTTTTTTAAACATGTAAATTACAAATCTGTATAACTTTCTGACACCAGGGGATTTGAAAATGAGAACTGCAGTAACCCAGCACAGCCACTACTCAATATATGGAGCTGTGTGCTACTAACTGTGTGTTGCAGGTGCCATGGCTCTGGCAAGGAGCTGATCGTTTGGACATTAAAGGCCTATATTGAGGATAGGTCATCAGTCAGAAAGTCTCAGAAGGTTCATAATAAATCTTTATTTTTTCTTACACAGACCTGCAGTGACATAATGTTAAATGGTACAGCCCGTAACTTACTAAGTACAGGTTTATTGCATTGACAGTATTCGCTAAACTCCAGGGCTCCCTCTAGCTGTGGTTGCTGGTAGCCAGAATTGGATTGTTTTGCTCTGTATCGGACAGGGGGCACCAACTACTATACATGTTATAAGATGAATCGCCGCACAATATTTAACCTGAAAAGGCGAACATTCACTTTAAGTTTCCCTTTAAATGACCAGCATAGGAACAATCCAACGTGTCTATTACCATTCCGTTCCCCGTTCTGCTTCACTTGCTCTTTCCATCTGTATTATAAATGCACAACGCAGACAGTAGCCAAGAAGCTTGTTTTCCAACATTCCCATTAATATCGCTATTAAGCATTTGATGATGAGCAGCGTAACGTTCCTCGAGGACAGAGGCAATGAAATTAATACATTAAGAGCCCTCCGCCACCGCCGCCACCGAGGGTTCAGCTCTCCCGCTGCTTTTATGTAAAACGAATCGTGGCCTCATGTATGGAGAAGATGAATGTGATGATTGAAAGTCGCATAACAATAGCGAGGGAACCCCTTTATTAGCCTGCGCTCGGCACCCGGCTCAATGCAGAGGTCTCCATTCTACCCGATGACAATACAGAGCTGTACGGGGGCCACGTGTCGTGATTTCAATTACCGGGCTAAAGCTCCCTCGTTTTATAACGTATCTTACCCTCCGATATAATCACAAGGTCGCTCCTTCCATCTCCGCTCACTTTACATACCTGCGGCAGCCCAGGCTGTCAGTCATTCCCTCCCCCGCTCATCATCCTGTAACCATTAAGTGTATAGACCCAAGCCTCATTCCATTTGTAATTCTTTTTCCCCGACTCTCCATCACTGTTTAGTAGACTGCCCGGTCGCACTCTCTGTAGGTCGCTTAGATCTCTTTTCCAGTCTCCCTCTTTAATGTATGGTTTAGCTCGCTGACCTCATTTGCTGTTGGCATTGTGAACCAACTTCATGCTACTAAGGAAACCAGATACTTCAATGTCTGAGCGTCTGGTAGCTGAAGAGGATTATTCACCTAGTCAATGTTCCTAAATGTGCAGCCTACAAGTGATGTGACTGTGAAGGTCACCGCACGGCTAAGCCCATCCATCCACCCATTTCCACAGTCATTTCACCTGTCACTTTACCGGCCCATAGATTACAGGGGAGAAAATAGCCCAAAACAAACAACAAACTTGGGGAAATTTATCTTGTAAGATATCTTAATGGAAAAGCAGGGCTCGGACATTATGTGTGCCCTCAGGCCCTTTCTACCTCTCCATTACTTACATCCTCATCTTCTTTAAGCTACACCCCTAAAATGCCCCCAAAATGCAATCCCTCCCAACAGTGTCCCCTACAATGCTGCTGAGTAGTGTCTCCCTAAAGAGATAGCACCCTGAATTAGCTGCAAAGCTTACAGTACCAATCACACCCACCTTTAACCTGCTTAAAGGGGTACTCAGGTGTCACTTGATACAGAAATATATAGCATTACTTACCTGTCTACCCCACTTCCACCAAAGGTTCATGCTTTGGGGGTCTTAGTTCTATACTTCCTGGTTGTCCTCCCATCCTGCCTACCCCCCTCCCTCAGCACTCCTGCCAGTTCACCGTTGCAGAACATCTCAGTTCACTACAGACATAGCGCAGTGAGGTTGCAGCACCTGCTGCATCATTCAGCATAAGGCAGCATGCTGTAAACGCACCTCACACTCCCTAAATTTTCCAAAAAAGATTATATATATATATATATATATATATATATATATATATATATATCGGTATACACGAAAAGGTTGATGGTCAGAGGTCAGAGGCGATGACATCATCACCCAAGAGATGCTTAGTGACATCATCACCCAAGAGTTGCTCAGTGACATCATCAACCAAGAGCTGCTCAGTGACATCATCACCCAAGAGCTGCTCAGTGACATCATCACCCAAGAGCTGCTCAGTGACATCATCACCCAAGAGCTGCTCAGTGACATCATCACCCAAGAGCTGCTCAGTGACGTCACCACCCAAGAGCTGCTCAGTGACATCATCACGGTTTGTAGATCCGGCTGTCATGTACAGATAGGGTCCTGCAGTTGATTGTGACCTCAACCACAAAGCTGAAACAAGGGCGTCTATTGTTCCTCATCTCCAGTCACCAACAGAGGCTCGAAAATTTCCCAGCCCCTAGAATACAATGGACAAATCAATTTGTATTTTTTTTTTTTCATTTGATTCAACTAAAGGAAGCGAGTGATGTTCCATTGATCTGTCCATCCGAATATCCAAATGTTAGGACTACAACAAATTAACAGAAGGGAAGCAAGCAAATGAATTTTCACTTAATGTGCGGATCGATCTCGCCTGGTTCGCCAATGTTTTAATTTCCTGAAACAATTCGTCAACCTATACGATAGAGCGCCTGAGCCCCCTATAGCTACAGTACTGCCTGGAGGGGCTTACAGTCTGCCAGCCATTGACTGCATGCTACAGATGGTATGACGATGTCACTAGCCCCAGCCAGTCCTGACCACATCCTATACTGCTAGATGTCCGGGATCCATCATCATGGAAGGCGGCGTGTAGTAAAGCGGCTGTGTGTGCTACCTGCCTGTAGTAAAGCGGCTGTGTGTGCTACCTGCCTGTAGTAAAGTGGCTGTGTGTGCTACCTGCCTGTAGTAAAGCGGCTGTGTGTGCTACCTGTCTGTAGTAAAGCGGCTGTGTGTGCTACCTGCCTGTAGTAAAGCGGCTGTGTGTGCTACCTGCCTGTAGTAAAGCGGCTGTGTGTGCTACCTGCCTGTAGTAAAGTGGCTGTGTGTGCTACCTGCCTGTAGTAAAGCGGCTGTGTGTGCTACCTGTCTGTAGTAAAGCGGCTGTGTGTGCTACCTGCCTGTAGTAAAGTGGCTGTGTGTTTTCTCCATAACTCGGGATAAATTACTGGTGGCATATAATGATGATTCCGCTAATTATTCCGGAGGGGGGGGGGGGGGGTCGCCGGTGACGCCGCGAGTCCTAAAGCATCCACAAATATGGCGATATATATCCAGGCAGGCACTAATTCAATCATCAGTCAATGCCAGCAGGCTATTAAATATTACAGTTTTATACTACAGGAGCCCATAAAAATTAACATGCAGTCAGTGCAGTAAATAAAACAAGAAATCACAGAGGTTAACACTTATGACCAGAGAAATATGTTGCCGAGAGTTGTACGTGTGGTTAGAGCTGCGGCTATAGGATGAGGCCTGTATGGGCCGGTGTGGACAAGGTATATACCCCCCCCCCCCAACCATGGGGGGAGATTTATCAATCATGGTGTAATGTGACCAATCAGATTCCACCTTTCATTTTTCAATGAGTCTGTGAGGAATGAGAAGTGGAATCTGATTGGTTGCTAGGGGCAACTGAGACAGTTTTACTTTACGCCATGGTTGATAAATCTCCCCCCATGACTCTATAGCTGGTCCGACAACTCCTAGAAGACACCTATAGATTGTCAATGACTGGTCCGGCAATGCAGCTGCCACTATAGCGGTAAATATACCAGTGTAGGGTGGGATACAGACAAGATATCTTCTATTTGCTGTTGCCTGATGGTAGTTGTAGTCCACCTGTTACAAGTGTCACCTGAGAAAGAAGCCGTAGCAGCTTCGAAACACGTTGTGTCTGAATAAACGTCACTTACTTTTATCGGCTGGTCTTGTTGGTGGATCTGCGCCCCCGGCACCTGTGATTGGGAGGAGTTGCATCTTTCACCAGAGGTGGCAGCAGAGAGCTCACTAGTGTACAAGAATGCAATCAGACATTGTAACTTGCAGTTCACAATCAGAATACATTAGAGCAGTAATTACTGGTTATGCTTCATCAGACTAAGCCAAAGCTCTTGTAGTGGGATATAGCATCCCACATCAACCTTAAAGACGATTAAAGGGGAACTCCTTACTGCATCTATTCATTTGTAGACAATGGTTTGCAACTGTGAAACTCCTAGTAGCATTAGAGACTTCCTAGTAGGTAGCGGAAAGCACTGCAATGAGGTCAAGAAGCTGCAGACCACTTTTAGGGTCCTATGACACAGGCCGGTCATCGTGCAAATTATCGTTATATCGAAGGCTCCAGTTGCGCAATCGGTCAGCGGTACTTATAAATTATCGTTATATCGTTCGAAATAAAACGACCAGCGAGAAATAGTTGATTTTGTACTGACATTTTTTAAAAATCAATCAGTGTAATTCCACATGGTTAGCTCTTTTGCTGGGATCAGAGGGAGTAAACGATTGTAGTAACGATTATCGTTCCGTGTAATATGGTGAATGATTTTCGGTAGCTCTTGTTTTGTGATTGTTAAAAATCGTTTTAACCCTTAGGCTTGGTTCACATTACGTTTTTGCTATCGATTTTTTTCATCCGTTTTTTATCTGTTTTTCCATTTCTTCCATTATATATAATAAAAAAAAAAACATTCTTTTTTATAATGGAAGTCAATGGAAAAACAGATCAAATCGGATGCAAATATATGCATTTTTTTTTTTTTTTTGCAAAAACGGATGAAAAAATGGTTTGCAAAAACATAGTGTGAACCCAGCCTTAGTCTCCATGTGAAGCCGGGTCACCTTCCATACTACAGCAGTGCACATATATTGCTGACGCATCACCGGCACATCAGCCCCATACATCTTACAAATCCCAAGCTCTGGAACACGGATATCATACTGCGGCTGTTTCACAACTACAATTACAACTACAGTTCCCATCATTCCTAACAACTACAATTCCCATCATTCCTGGCCAGCCAAAGCTAAAGCCAGTCCAGACATGATGGGAGTTGTAGTTTAATCACAGCTGGAGAGCCGCCAGTTAATAAAAGTAAAAGGAGTCATTACCTTCCTGGATTATGATTTGACATTGATTAGAGGTATAAGAGAAGGGGGTCCACATCCAAGCTGACCCCAATATACTGCTGGTGTCAGCACTTCCGTGCTGTTTGTTTCTCCCCGGCCATTGTGCTCACTCCCCCCCCGGCTTTGCTTACATTGCAATTTTCCCCACTCAATAGAAAAAGGGTTGGGGCCCCTCTCTGCAAAGACCCCATAGCGGCCGAGTGTACAGTCCTCGTGTCCTTGATGAGGGGCATCCAGGCAGGTCTATTGTCTACCACATTGTGCTTCCCCCCTCCCCTTGTTTATGTCTCCCTGATACAGTTACAAATTGCCAACAATAAACTTCTCATGGAAAGCGAACAAACCGTCCTATAATACAATGGCCCCCCTGCCTTATAAAGCAGCCGGCGCTCCTCCACTTGGCTTCCAGAATAATGGTTCCCAGCGTCCTGTTACATCACATCTACTGTACCTGCGGAGATCTCTCTGGCGGAGGCCCACAGGAGTGCGGGGCACTGCCATATGTTACGTGGCACAAGCTGCTTCTCCCACATAAAACCAAACGGCTTCCTCTTACATAACAATTTCCAGCGCAAACAATTAAAGAGGCGTTATTGTTCTCCATATTGTTCTAGGCGACCAGGTGGCCAATTTACAAGAGGATTCGGATTTCTCCCTATGTGTCCGTCCCCGCTGTGATCTGATCCAAAAACTCGTATTGTAAGGTTTTATATGGTTATAAATCGCCCGCACTTATTATCACGTTATTATTGCTCCAAGGTCGGCGACTATTTTTATTACTTTATGAATAGAGATCAATAAAGAAAAACTTTCGGTTCACTTTTTGAACCTGGGTCGGCCAATTGTGTATCACATATCCACCTGATGGGGTCTCTAGGTGGCCCCCGACCCCTGCACAGATACCTTCTTAAAGGGCTTGTCCGTTACAGAAAGAAAAGTCCTGCAACTTTCTCATCCACTTTGGGCTTTCATTGTTTTCCGCTATATTTGCCGTTGGAGAAAGGGAAAGATTTTCCACCGGAAAACGGTTTAAATAAAACATTTCTGCAGCTGAGCATGGCCGGTATGTCTGAGCCGGGATGCTGGGGAGGATGGAAGGAAGAACACTTGACCTGGCATGACTTCGACTGACTCAAGGTTCACTGGAGTGGTAGACAATGTGGAGAGTGTTATTAGAGGTGGGTTTCTGCTCTGATATAGGCCATCTGATATTTACTGCACAGAACTAGCTGCATTGTTACTGGGGATCTGTGGCTGCACAGTTGCTGGGGGTCTGTGGCTGTACTGTTACTGGGGGTCTGTGGCTGTACTGTTACTGGGGGTCTGTGGCTGTACTGTTACTGGGGGTCTGTGGCTGTACTGTTACTGGGAGGCTGTGGCTGTACTGTTACTGGGAGGCTGTGGCTGTACTGTTACTGGGGGTCTGTGGCTGTACTGTTACTGGGGGTCTGTGGCTGTACTGTTACTGGCGGTCTGTGGCTGTACTGTTACTGGGGATCTGTGGCTGCACAGTTGCTGGGGGTCTGTGGCTGTGCTTTTACTGGGAGGTTGTGGCTGTACTGTTACTGGGAGGCTGTGGCTGTACTGTTACTGGGGGTCTGTGGCTGTACTGTTACTGGGGGTTTGTGGCTGCACTGTTACTGGGAGGCTGTGGCTGTACTGTTACTGGGGGTCTGTGGCTGTACTGTTACTGGGGGTCTGTTACTGTACTGTTACTGGGGGTCTGTGGCTGTACTGTTACTGGGGGTCTGTGGCTGCTCTGTTACTGGGATCTGTGGCTGCACTGTTACTGGGGGTCTGTGACTCTACTGTTACTAGGGATTTGTGGATGCACTGTTACTGGGGATCTGTGGCTGTGCTTTTACTGGGGGTCTGTGGCTGTGCTGTTACTGGGGGTCTGTGGCTGTGCTGTAACTGGGAGTCTGTGGCTGCACTGTTACTGGGGGTCTGTGGCTGCACTGTTACTGGGGATCTGTGGCTGCACAGTTACTGGGGGTCTGTGGCTGCACTGTTACTGGGGGTCTATGACTGCACTGTTACTGGGGGGCTGTGGCTGCACTGTAATTGGGGGTCTGTGGCTGTACTGTTACTGGGGGTCTGTGGCTGCACTGTTACTGGGGGTCTGTGGCTGTACTGTTACTGGGGGTCTATGACTGCATTGTTACTGGGGGTCTGTGGCTGTACTGTTACTGGGGATCTGTGGCTGCACTGTTACTGGGGATCTGTGGCTGTACTGTTACTGGGGGTCTGTGGCTGTACTGATACTGGGGGTCTGTGGCTGTACTGTTACTGGGGGTCTGTGGCTGTACTGTTACTGGGGGTCTGTGGCTGTACTGTTACTGGGGGTCTGTGGCTGCACTGTTACTGGGATCTGTGGCTGCACTGTTACTGGGGGTCTGTGACTGTACTGTTACTAGGGATTTGTGGCTGCACTGTTACTGGGGATCTGTGGCTGCACAGTTACTGGGGGTCTGTGGCTGCTGTTACTGGGGTCTGTGTTGCAGTGCACTGGGGGTCCATGAATATGAAGTCCTTATATCAGTCACAGATGTAGCAATAAATGTTGCTGGGGGCTCAGAAGATGTGATATAAAGTGTGTGTGTGTGTGTGTGTGGGGGGGGGGGGGGTCTGCAATTCCAATCAGTCATTCTATTACAGAACTTTATAATCAGCCTGAAATGGCTGACACCAGGGAATAGTAGGCTGCGTGTGGAGTGGGGACAGGCTGTGCTGCATGGCTAGTGTTCCTGTAAATAGCATGGCGTATAGAGCAGCACTGTCTAACCTCCCCGGCTCAGCGTGCCACAACATGGTGCAGCCAGCCTCCCCGCCATCCGCCCGCTCCGCCATGCTACACTGCGTCCCGCTGTACTGTAAACACCCACCGCCTTTGTTACCGGCTCACAATGAATTGTTTTGGCCCTGATATATTGAATATTCAGGATGGCAGGGCTCCGAGAGAATTACTCTAATTATATCCTGTCATTGGATTCTCATAAACCATGTCTGAGGGTGCAGGGTACAGAACCGAGCAAGGAACCGGAGGGACTGAGGAACATGGGGAGGGGCGAGGGAGGAGGAGGGGCAGAGGGGAGAAAACAGGAGAGAGAGACACTGAGGGGGGAGACAGGTGCAGAGAGAAGGAGAACAGGAGAGAGAGAGACACTGAGGGGGGAGACAGGTGCAGAGAGAAGGAGAACAGGAGAGAGAGAGAGAGACACTGAGGGGGGAGACAGGTGCAGAGAGAAGGAGAACAGGAGAGAGAGAGAGAGACACTGAGGGGGGAGACAGGTGCAGAGAGAAGGAGAACAGGAGAGAGAGAGAGAGACACTGAGGGGGGAGACAGGTGCAGAGAGAGGGAGAACAGGAGAGAGAGACACTGAGGGGGGAGACAGGTGCAGAGAGAGGGAGAACAGGAGAGAGAGACACTGAGGGGGAGACAGGTGCAGAGAGAGGGAGAACAGGAGAGAGAGACACTAAGGGGGGAGAAAGGTACAGGGTACAGAACCAAGCAAGGAACCGGCGGGACCGAGGAACGTGGGGAAGGACTAGGGAGGAGGAGGGGGGGAGAGAACAGGAGAGAGAGACTCATCCCGAAATAATAAGGAGACAGGTGCAAAGAGAGGGAGAACAGGAGAGAGAGACTCATCCCAAAACAATAAGGAGACAGGTGCAGAGAGAGGGAGAACAGGAAAGAGAGACACTGAGGGGGGAGACAGGTGCAGAGAGAGGGAGAACAGGAGAGAGAGACACTGAGGGGGGAGAAAGGTACAGGGTACAGAACCAAGCAAGGAACCGGTGGGACCGAGGAACATGGGGAAGGACGAGGGAGGAGGAGGAGGGGGAGAGAGAACAGGAGAGAGAAACACTGAGGGGGGAGACAGGTGCAGGGTACAGAACTGAGCAAGGAACCAGCAGGACCGAGGAACATGGGAAGGTACGAGGGGGGAGGAGGGGGAGAGAGAACAGGAGAGCGAACAGGAGAGAGAGACACTAAGGGGGAGACAGGTGCAGAGAGAGGGAGAACAGGAGAGAGAGACACTGAGGGGAGAAACAGGTGCAGGGTACAGAACTGAGCAAGGAACCGGCGGGACCAAGGAACATGGGGAAGGACGAGGGAGGAGGAGGGGGAGAGAGAACAGGAGAGAGAGACTCCAGAAATAATAAGGAGACAGGTGCAGAGAGAGGGAACAGGAGAGAGAGACTCATCCCGAGTGCCAAATAATACAAGAAGTAGAGTAGCAGAGAGGAGGATGCCGTGAGAGTCTGAACCCAGGTAGTAATGTGCTCTGCCAGGATGTTGGAGGATGAGGTAGAATACTTGTAAGAAGAAGAAGAAGAAGAAGAAGAAGAAGAAGAACACCTGTGCCCGTGTATTGACCTTTGACTTCAGTCTTCACACCACCTTATGCACACTAGACTCGGCTGAACCTTCCTAATGAGTGACACAGGCCCCAGACCTTGTTACCTGGGATGAGCGGAGTGCTGAGGGTTCCTTGCTGACACCCGCGCTGCGAGATGGAGTTCATAGGCTACTGCAAATTTGCTCCACCCGGATCAGTTCCTGGCTCTGTGGCTCTAGTATGGATGTTGTCCTGCACTATGACTTCTCCTTGTCCTCAGTGTGGGTTAAGGTTGTCTCTGGCTAGTCCACTTTTAAGAGGAGTTTAACAGTGCATAGCACTTTGGAGGGTTACTAATAAGAAAGTTGTGTGAGGCATGCTGTCTTGCGTCCTTCCCGTGCGGGGTACTGACTAAGACTGACTTGTAGGTACAGGGACATGGCAGAGGGCCAGGGCCCAAGTAGGATCACTATGGAGAGCTATCTGGCTCATGTCCTTCTTCCACAATGTAAAAAACGAAAGACCTTTCTATGCTCCTCCTCCACCCATGTGACTAACTTCCTCTCTGGCATGTAAGGTGCGCTATGAGTGGGTGAAAGAGTGCAACAAGAGAAAAGAGAAGGGAGATGATAGGAGAGAAGAAAGCAGAAATCCTACTGGTCTACAGGTTCTGGTGACACATAATAACAATAAACCTTTGCGATCCTTCAGCTGTGCGGCTTCCATATACATAATACAGCTACATCTAGTGGTTAACTTTTAGTATTACTTTTACCACGATAAGAATACAACAAGTACAGACTTTTGCGAAGGGTGTATGTAACTATAACACCCCTAGTGGGACACCACACCCATCCTCTAGTATCAGTAGATAGAGCGGTGGAGCAGGGGCACTGTGATGGTGCTGTTTGAGGAGGTTCCCTGGTATCAGTAGATAGAGTGCTGGGGCGGGGGCAATGTGATGGTGCTGTATGAGGCGGTACCTGTAGATAGAGTGCTGGGGCGGGGGCAATGTGATGGTGCTGTATGAGGAGGTATCAGTAGATAGAGTGCTGGGGCGGGGGCAATGTGATGGTGCTGTATGAGGAGGTATCAGTAGATAGAGTGCTGGGGCGGGGGCAATGTGATGGTGCTGTATGAGGAGGTATCTGTAGATAGAGTGCTGGGGCGGGGGCAATGTGATGGTGCTGTATGAGGAGGTATCTGTAGATAGAGTGCTGGGGCGGGGGCAATGTGATGGTGCTGTATGAGGAGGTTCCCTGGTATCAGTAGATAGAGTGCTGGGGCGGGGGCAATGTGATGGTGCTGTATGAGGAGGTATCAGTAGATAGAGTGCTGGGGCGGGGGCAATGTGATGGTGCTGTATGAGGCGGTACCTGTAGATAGAGTGCTGGGGCGGGGGCAATGTGATGGTGCTGTATGAGGAGGTTCCCTGGTATCAGTAGATAGAGTGCTGGGGCAGGGGCCATGTGATGGTGCTGTATGAGGAGGTATCAGTAGATAGAGTGCTGGGGCGGGGGCAATGTGATGGTGCTGTATGAGGAGGTATCAGTAGATAGAGTGCTGGGGCGGGGGCAATGTGATGGTGCTGTATGAGGAGGTATCTGTAGATAGAGTGCTGGGGTGGGGGCAATGTGATGGTGCTGTATGAGGAGGTATCAGTAGATAGAGTGCTGGGGCGGGGGCAATGTGATGGTGCTGTATGAGGAGGTTCCCTGGTATCAGTAGATAGAGTGCTGGGGCGGGGGCAATGTGATGGTGCTGTATGAGGAGGTATCTGTAGATAGAGTGCTGGGGCGGGGGCAATGTGATGGTGCTGTATGAGGCGGTACCTGTAGATAGAGTGCTGGGGCGGGGGCAATGTGATGGTGCTGTATGAGGAGGTTCCCTGGTATCAGTAGATAGAGTGCTGGGGCGGGGGCAATGTGATGGTGCTGTATGAGGAGGTATCAGTAGATAGAGTGCTGGGGCGGGGGCAATGTGATGGTGCTGTATGAGGAGGTATCAGTAGATAGAGTGCTGGGGCGGGGGCAATGTGATGGTGCTGTATGAGGAGGTATCTGTAGATAGAGTGCTGGGGTGGGGGCAATGTGATGGTGCTGTATGAGGAGGTATCAGTAGATAGAGTGCTGGGGCGGGGGCAATGTGATGGTGCTGTATGAGGAGGTATCAGTAGATAGAGTGCTGGGGCGGGGGCAATGTGATGGTGCTGTATGAGGAGGTTCCCTGGTATCAGTAGATAGAGTGCTGGGGCGGGGGCAATGTGATGGTGCTGTATGAGGAGGTTCCCTGGTATCAGTAGACAGAGTGCTGGGGCAGGGGCAATGTTCTCCATTGTTATCCTGGCAGATGGAGTGTTACAGTCGCCGGCAGTCCATCCATACTATGAGGAATGCAGCAATTTGCAGGACATTCATCAGCCACATATCAGCAGCGCCTCCCCCCCACCCCCCGGCGCTGGCACAGGGGCCCGGCGAGAACATACATCACCCGCTGCTCATAAACAACAAAGCTTAATACAAGGAAAAATGATTTTTTGCTTACGTTTCGGAGCGGAGTATTTATTACCGGCAGCAGCCACACAATTGTACTTAGTCCAGACAGGACGTAAAATATCGGACAAGTCACATGGACGGACACATCGCTATAATCAATAAAATGGCGTCAGGAAATCATTGCCTGCCTGGCTGTACCTGCTCCTGGGGAAGAAGGGCGGCAAACCGGGGCCCCTATACAGGGAGGATGGGAGCCCCCCATAACATATAGCAACCAGGCCCCAATATTTATTATCATATTGTATGGCCTGGATATAGTAGTAGTGTCATGGCACTATGGGGCGGTATATTATGGGCTGTATATAGTAGTATTGTCATGGCACTATGTGGCGGTATATTATGGGCTGGATATAGTAGTAGTGTCATGGCACTACTTGGTGGTATATTATGGGATGTATATAGTATTGTCATGGCACTATGTGGTGGTATATGGGATGTATATAGTAATATTGTCATGGCACTATGTGGTGGTATATTATGGGCTTGATATAGTAGTAGTGTCATGGCACTATGTGGTGGTATATTATGGGATGTATATAGTATTGTCATGGCACTATGTGGTGGTATATTATGGGCTTGATATAGTAGTATTGTCATGGCACTATGTGGTGGTATATTATTGGCTGTATATAGTAGTATTGTCATGACACTATGTGGCGGTATATTATGGGATGTATATAGTGGTATTGTCTTGGCACTATGTGGTGGTATATGGGCTGTATATGGTAGTACTGTCATGGCACTATGTGGCGGTATATTATGGGATGTATATAGTATTATTGTCATGGCACTGTGTGGTGGTATATTATGGGATGTATATAGTAATATTGTCATGGCACTGTGTGGTGGTATATTATGGGATGTATATAGTAATATTGTCATGGCACTGTGTGGTGGTATATTATGGGCTGTATATAGTAGTACTTTCATGGCAGTATGTGGTGGTATATGGGCTTTATAGAGTAGTACTGTCAAGACACTATGTTGCGGTGTATTATGGGCTGTATGTAGTAGTATTGTCATGACACTATGTTGCGGTATATTATGAGCTGTATATGCCAATACTGATAATATGTGTGTCGTATATGACAGTATATATGGCAGTATTACCTTCTTACTATACTGTTGTATTATGCAGTTTAAAATTATAAGAAAACTGTCTAAAATGGCAAATAGGGGATTCCAATCCTATAAACCTGGTCTAGGTCTTGGCTGTACTCCGGTGTGGTATCATGCAGTGCTCAGTGTAATCACTGCCAACTCTGACCAGCAGGGGGCAGCTGTGAGGCTGCAGTCACAGTATACTAGTAAAGAGATTGTAAAAACAAGACTGCTCTCTTCCAAAATAGCGCCAAGGCTGTTGTCAGGTTGTGTAGAGTACTGCGGCTACATGAGCTGCAGTGCTGGATACAACCCACAGGCAAGTATGATGCTGTCTCTGGAATAAAGCAGATATATATATATATACAGTATATATATATATATATATATACAGTATATATATATATATATATATATATATATATATACACAGTATATATATATATATATATATATATATATATATATATATATATATATAATGCTATATACTGGCTCCTGCAGTGAATGTCTATTACTGTAAAGTGTCTGATCATACAAGGGTTAATAATCTCTCTCTCTCTCTCTCTCCCTCCCTCTCCCCACACCTGACCGTCACCCTCCGTCCTATCACCCTATCACCCTCCATACACATCCATCTCTCCCTATCACCCACTGCTCCATACACATCCATCCCTCCCTCTCCCTATCACCCTATCACCCTCCATACACATCCATCCCTCCCTCTCCCTATCACCCTATCACCCTCCATACACAACCATCCCTCCCTCTCCCTATCACCCACTGCTCCATACACATCCATCCCTCCCTCTCCCTATCACCCTATCACCCTCCATACACATCCATCCCTCCCTCTCCCTATCACCCACTGCTCCATACACATCCATCCCTCCCTCTCCCTATCACCCTATCACCCTCCATACACATTCATCCCTCCCTTTCCCTATCACCCTCCATACACATCCATCCCTCCCTCTCCCTATCACCCACTGCTCCATACCCATCCATCTCTCCCTATCTGTCCACCTGGCGCCCCCTCCCCATCTCATGGCTCCCCTGCTCTCTTATCTTCTCTGCCTAGTTCTCCTGGTTGAATGCTCGGAGTTCGTCCCTCCAGATGGTAATTACACCGCCTGTCAAGGGGATAACGTCACTCTCAGGTGAGTGCAGACACCTTCCCTGCCACTGTCACTGCCCGAGGAGATATCTCCATCTTCTGCCGCTATAATGCTCGCCTGACACTTTCTTACAGGAACCTTATAATTATTGCTGCATCTCAACCCGTCAGGATTCCTTAAAGACTCCTCGGTGGGTTGTAGTTGTCAGTCATCTCCGGTCTGACAACCATCAAGTCGGAAAATGTTCCCATGGAGGTCATTGATCTCTATGGAGAAGAGTCGCCAGGTGGGGGCTGGTTGTGTAGGAAAAACTTCTGCAAGTGATGGGGTGAAGAATTATAAGAACATGTCAGATATGGCGGTGATATGTTTATGTCTATGGCCAGCATAGGAGATAGCTATACCCTTAGGTTAGCGATATCTCAGTTATTAAGGACCTCAGGAGGTTATGTCATACAAGGGTCCCTGGTCTTCTGACCACCCAACCTGGTGTAGGTCATGAAGCCAAGCAGGGCAATAGCCAGACTCGCCTTCACCTGGACAAGAGATTTGGTTCACGCTCTAAACCCTTTTGTAAAGCTCTTGGCTTATTGCTAGCACTCAACCCCAGAGGAACATGTAACCACACCCCCGCTTAGTCACGCCTCTGAGGAACATGTCCTGGTAGCCACACCCCCTTAGCCACGCCCCCAAGGAAAGCTTTGTGCAGGTTAACTGTTTGAGTTGTCAACATCCCCACAGTCATCAGGCTTTAACCTTTACTGCCATAGAGAACGTTGACCTCTATAAAGAGCCAATGTTCCGTTCCATTTTCAGTTTCCTGACCACCAATGACCTTCTCGGAGAATAGTATAGAGCAAAGGCAACAACTCTTGCTAGGACGTGAAAGGATGTGGGTGCCCATTGTTCTATTACATTTTAGTGCCATATAGTATCATGGTTCACTAAAGAAATTGTAAGTGAAGAAGGGGCCAGGTGATAACCAGGGGCGTAGCTAGGATTCATGGGGCCCCATTATAGCTAGAAATTGAACAGGGCCCAATGAATCCTGTAAAGGCACCCCCCTCCTTTCATACTCTCATGACGTGTCGATGTTCTGCAGCGTTCCGTTCTCCCATGGTGCCAGCACCCACTGCATCTTATTCCTGTCACTGTTCCTGGGCCCCATAGCAGCTGCGTGGTCTGCCTCCTTGGTAGCTGCGCCGCTGGTGAGAACTACTATCAGTTAAGGGTTGTCTACCAGCTTTATACATAGTGATGGAGATACGACCTCTCCTTCCCTGCTTCCTATGTATGTGTGTCAGTATTCACTGCTGTCCTGGCATTCTCTTGTATTCACATGTTATCATGGGAGAAGCTGATATTATCATATGATGATCATCCATATCTCAATGTAGTATCAGTTTGATGTATCCCCGGTCACGGATTACACGTCAATACGGCATTGTTTTCACCATCGTCCTTGGCGTAAAGAATATTTGGATTTTTTCTTCCTATGAGACAACAATGCATCAGTATTACCCACCGATGAGAACAGCTGCGGGGTCACCACCCCCGCCTCCCATACAGACGCACAAAGGATGCTCGCTCTCCATTTTTTTGTTTTTTATTTGTACCCGGATCTCGATGGCCCGTATACGTTGGCAGCTGCGGATGTCACATAAGAGGATTTGTTTGTTTGGTTACAAACAGAACTTCAAGTCTCCCTATTGACCCGACATTGAGACGATCCTGACAAAGGCGCGAAAAATGGCGTAAAGTGAGCCAGGAAAAATGGGCAGCATTCTTAGAATTGCTACATTGCTTGTGTTCAAGTGTCATCCAGAGCTGCATTCACAATTCTGCTGCTTTCCTGCCACCTCCAAGGTTGGAGAGGCTCACATCTGCTCCTTCAGGATCACTCTATACTGATCTATATCCAAAGCATGCTGGAATTAAATGTGCCAAATGTACAGCATCACATTTACTAACCACAGGATAGGAGACAAGTATGAGATAACAGAGGAGTCCGACCTCCGTACCCCCTGGGCATCTCTTTATCGGCGACCCCGCTCCTTAGTTATAAATCTAGCCGCCATCTATATACTGGTGTCACCTGTAATGCTGTAGATCACTTTACAGCAGCCTCCCTGTTATTGACACAGACAGAAACAGAGATACCAACTGTGTTTGAGGCTTTAAGGGGTATTCCACTCAAACAAAACTTTAAAAATGTTGCTGCCCATGGGGACACTAACAACTCCTTCTATACTTGCTATTATCTATTCAGTCTCCTTCCTCCAGTTCTCCCCCAGCTGCTGTTTTCTGCTGAAGACACAAAATACTGTGTGTGAGCTTTTCTCTCTGTCTCCCCCTCCTTCCTCCTCCCTTCTGAGACACCTGATGTAAACAGGTCCCTGACAGGTTGTATCTGCAACATTGTAGCTTCATTGTAATTCTGGAAAGGTTAATCTGAGGTCAAATTGCTGATGAACTCACTGTGATTAACAATCCCAGCAGTACAAAGTTGCAGATGAAGCCTGCCAGGGACTTGGTTACATCATCTGTCCCAGAAGGGAGGCGGGAGGAGGGGGAGACAGAGACAAGGCTTACACACAGATTTTTGTGTATTCAGCAGAAAACAGTAGCCCAGAACGGGGGAAGGAGACTGAATAGATAATAATAGGTATGGAAGGAATTGTCTCACCATGGGCAGCAACATATGAAAAGTTATCACACGAACAAAAGATATCGGCTGGCACACCAGTCACTGCGTAATGCAAGCTCGGGCTCTGTACTGTAGCTTGACCCGCCGTTACACCATCGGGGGGTGCTCTGCCGGAAACATAATTCATACCTTCTTACGTGGAGAAACAGTAGCGGCACTCTCCCATAGGTATAAAATGCTTTATTTCATAGGCAGAAGCAAAGGACAAACAGTGCAATCCAAAGGAAGAGCTACGAATCGTTTCGCGCTACACGCGCATCAACAGGCTCGAGCCTGTTGATGCGCGTGTAGCGCGAAACGATTCGTAGCTCTTCCTTTGGATTGCACTGTTTGTCCTTTGCTTCTGCCTATGAAATAAAGCATTTTATACCTATGGGAGAGTGCCGCTACTGTTTCTCCACGTAAGAAGATATGAAAAGTTATGTTTGAGTGGAATACCCCTTTAAGGTCTCCATACACCTTAGAATTTAGATGGTTGAACCTGCCGCTCGCAGTATAAGATATATGAGCCTCTCTTAATCAACCACTAACAGATGATGTCGGTGGAGATAGGGGTCAGACTTGATGGAAAATTCAATTCCTTTGTTTCGGGAGAAATGCAATGTGACTTACCCCTCCCCACCAAGAATACAGGAACGGTTTGCCGCGCCAAACATACCTGTGTGTGGGGAGGACGGGAGGTGGGCAAAAGAGATAACTGATAGCCAGGCGATTGTTCATCCGTCAGTTATTGACAATGTATGGGGACCTTTAAGGTGGCCATACACCTTTAATAACGGCTAAAGGATTGTTGGATTGTTCACCATCAGTTATCCCTCCCAACCTCAACCACACTCGGTCATCTTCACTGCAGCATTTTTGTGGCAGTCTCGCTTTATGACAGATGTTGGGGGTGTGGCTCAGCTCGGGTAACGTCTTTACATATATTTATTATTTGCGACCCATTAAAACACCATGGCCCGAAATCTCTAGTAAGTCAAAACCGGCACAAATGTGTTGATGCAAAGGGATAATTAATATGGCGCTGTAATGATTACCATAAAAATGATGGCGTCTACTCTGAAATACAGACACAAGACAAGAGGAATGATTCTCTCCACCAGCGGAACACAACTACATATCCCACAATGCACTACACCAAAGCACAATGCATTCTAAGCAGGGATCCTCATGGGCGGGGCTATGAATGTAGCTTTGAATGTGAAAGGAGTAAAAGTTACAATGTAAATATTATAGAGTCAACCAGATCAATGATTGTACACTGCAACCCTCCCCATCTCTCTTCAGTTCTTATGAAACCCTGTGATGAGTTCTAGGGAGACCCTCATAAAATAGCATTGTCCAAGCCAGAGAACCTCTTAGTTGTAAGGTTAAAGGGAATGTATCACCTAAACATTCTTTCACTGATTAGAGTCAGATACTAAAACTTGTTCTTTTACTGTAATCTGTTTCTTTTTTCTGACTGTAATATTTTTATTTTACTTTTTGTACATTGTTAAGGGGGCGGCCATCTTGCCTAAGCTGTTCTTAACAGCATTTAGTGGCATGCTTTACAGAAAGCCTCATGGACATAGACAACAATAGATAGACTGTCCCCTTGAGATGAATGTGAGACATTACTGAGCGTGCTCTGTGACCTGTGAAGAGGTCATTCCACAGGGAGCTGCTATCGTCTTCTCTATCTACTGGTGTAATATGATGCTGCAATTCTGTACAGATCACTTTACCGCAGCCTCCTCTTATCACCACAGACACAACAGGAATTCTCAGCTGAGTTTTAGCCCCAGTGGTGAGAATGAAAAATGCAAGTGCCG
The DNA here is from genome assembly GCF_027789765.1 of Dendropsophus ebraccatus. NCBI lineage: Eukaryota > Metazoa > Chordata > Amphibia > Anura > Hylidae > Dendropsophus > Dendropsophus ebraccatus. The sequence goes on along the minus strand of NC_091465.1, from coordinate 80,060,473 downwards.
TGGCCCGGGTTGCTGGAATTGTTGTTGGGCCTACTGGTGGGTTCTGGTGTTTTGGGGGGCTACTTGTTACAGTGCCCAGGAATGGTAACACTCACCCCTGGACACGGCAACCACACCTTGGTTAGGACTAGAGATGAGCGAACATGCGGAGGTTCGGGTTCGTATGAACCTGAACTCTCTGCGTCTGATTCCCGCTGTCTGCAGCCTCCGTGAAGAGGTTGGATACAGGTGGAGGACCGCCTGGAAAACTAGGATACAGCCATAGCCATAGGCTGTATCCCAGTTTTCTAGGAGGTCTTCCGGCTGTATCCACCCTCTTCATGGAGCCTGCAGACAGCGAGAATCAGACGCCGAGAGTTCAGGTTCATACGAGCCCGAACCTCGGCATGTCCGCTCATCTCTAGTTAGGACTAAGGTGAGGTGTGAGGTGTACTTTACTTAAACAGTTCAAAAATAGTTACAAACAGTTCTTAGGTACTTAGTGCAAAAATAATCAGCGATAACACTCTGACAGGTAGGTAAGTGAGTTGATAGAAGAAACACTTACAGGTGTCAGGCACTGGATAGAAGGTCCCTTGCCTAATGTACTAAGTAAACTGTCGGGATGTGGTAAAGTGTCTCTAGAGTGTTTGAAGAATATCCTCATACTCACGAATGGATGAGTCCCAGTTATCTCACCTAACCGCCTTCTGCGCCACAGTGTCAGGTCACCCGTCCTCTGGGGTAGTACGAGTCCCAGATCTCTGCTCTGGGTGGAGCTGGCTAGTAAGAACCTTCCTGCAAAGCTGAGCGTCTGTCAGTAGAGAGCGGCTTTCTGGCAATGTGCTCTACTGCAAGTCCAGCCTTGAGTTATCCATCCTTTTCTCTAAGGTGGTCGACTGTTTTGTTTTAGTTTTATGTCCATGGCGTAGGCAAGGGTGAAGAATGGCTTGTCTCCGGTTTCCCTAGGGGTCTAGCAACCCATAGTGGTTGGGTAACTAGCTGTGAAAACCATGTCTGCTCTCTTCTCTTTGAAACCAGGCTGAGTATCTCCAGGAAGGGAAGACTAACAAGAGGAAGTGTGTGTGTGTAGCTAGACCTAGTGTTATCTCCAGCTGTGCTGAGAGAGTGTGACATCTAGTGGTTGGAGTAAGGAACAGCGGCCTCCTGTCCTATCCTGTGACACTAGACTCGAGTGATACACTTTTACCAAGGTGTAAGAAGGAAAGAAAAATACATAGTGGGACACTACACAACATCTCAGGATTATTTTATAATATAGATCGAAAAATGTAAAATTAAGGCAGAATGTCACAAAAAAATTCTAAAAAAAAAATCTGTTTAACATAAAAAAATTATTTAAACAATTAGAGAGATTTATCAAACAGGTGTAAAGTAGAATTGTCTTAGTTGCCCCTAGCAACCAATCAGATTCCACTTTACATTGCTCACAGACTCTTTGGAAAATGAGAGGTGGAATCTGATTGGTTGCTAGGGGCGACTGAGCCAGTTTCACTTTACACCATGTTTCATAAATCTCCCCCTTTAAGTCCTCTTCTGATGACACTTTCCCTTTAAGTCTAAGGACTCTATGATGCGTACAAGAGATGTAACTTTGAGCTGTCAGCGATGATATACTGCCTCGATGGTGGCAGGAGATGATTCATATTAGCCTCCCAATGGTCTGCCACCTGCGGCCCTCTAGCTGTTGGGACACTACAACTCCCAGCATATTCTTCTGTCAGGTCCTGATGAGACGTGTGGGTTGCGGATCCCCCTGGCAGACAGCTGTGGCCCCTTTGTAGGCCGTGGCTCATCGATGTTCCCGCTGATGACTCCTAATACAGAATCAGTATTCAGTGACCCGTTGCTGTCAGTAATGAAGCTCATTGACGGCTCCTGTCCATCTGCCCCGACGTGGACGGCCGTCCATTGACATCGATGTATAGAATCAATTTCGTGTCAACATTTCCTTCACACTTAATTCTAATTAATTGGATTCATCTTTTCTGGGTATGAAGGATGGGGAGAGGGAGGGGCGGCGGGATAACAACAAGTGACTCCCATTAGTCGGATAGGAGCTTTCATTATGGCTGATTTATGAGCGCGGCCTGTTTATTAGTGTAATGTACCTGCCATGGGGATGAAGGGAGAAGAAGTCAACGATGTTTACGGTTGTGAATCAGCACACATTCTTTCTACTGCCAAGCTGACACAGATGCAGCAGAGCTGAATCTGTCTTTCGGTGCGGGTCATGGTGAGATCCAAGGCCGACTCCAGCTTGTCTGCTGCCTGGGGCAAATATTGAAGTTGCCCCCCAGTAGGTAGAAAGTGGTCCCCCTACAGATACAATGGCTCATTGGTAGGTAGTAAGTTGTCTTACCATAGGTAGTTGCCCCCAGTAGGTATAGTTGCCCTGAAGCAGGTAAAATATTTTCCCCCTGTAGGTACAATTGCCCCCAGTAGGTATAAATTTTTCCCCTGTGGATACTACAGTTGTTTCAGTAGGTAAAGTTGCCCCTGTAGGTAGATAGTTGTCCTCCTCTAGGCACAGTTGCCCCCAGTAGGTATATTTGCCCCCTGTAAGTAGAGAGTTGTCCCCCTTTAGGTACAGTTGCTCGTTGGTAGGTAGTAAGTTTTCCTTCTGTACAGTAGTTTCCCCCAGTAGGTAGAAAGTTGTTCCCCTGTAAGTATAATTGCCCCCAGTGGGTAGAAAGTTCTCTCCCTGTAAGTATAGTTACTCCCAGTAGTTAAAGTTTCCCCCCAGTAGGTAGATAGTTGTCCTCCAGTAGGTATTGTTGCTCATTAAGAAGGTAGTAAATTGTCCCCCTGTAGGTATAATTCCCCCTCAGTAGGTAGAAAGTAGTTCCCCTGTAGGTATAATTGTCCCCAGTAGGTGGGTAGTTGTCCTCCTCTAGGCACAGTTGTTCCCAGTTGGTATATTTACCCCCAAGAAGGTAGATAGTTGTTCTCCTTAGGTAGAGCTGCCCCTGGATAAGTAGGTAGGAACAGTTGCCCCCAGTAGATACAGTTGTCTGTCAGTAGGTAGTAAGTTGTCCCCCGTAGGTACAGTTTTCCCCAGTAGGTAGATAGTTGTCCTCTTGTAGGTACTTCCAGTAGGTATATTTGCCCCCCAGTAATTAGATAGTTGTCTTCCTGTAGGTGTAGTTGCCCCCTGTAGGTATATTTGCCCCCCCCCCCCAGTAGGTAGATAGTTGTTCTCCTGTAGGTACTTCCAGTAGGTATATTTGCCCCCCAGTAATTAGATAGTTGTCTTCCTGTAGGTGTAGTTGCCCCCTGTAGGTATATTTGCCCCCCCCCCCAAGTAGGTAGATAGTTGTTCTCCTGTAGGTACTTCCAGTAGGTATATTTGCCCCCCAGTAATTAGATAGTTGTCTTCCTGTAGGTTTAGTTGCCTCCTGTAGGTATATTTGCCCCCCCAGTAGGTAGATAGTTGTCCTCTTGTAGGTACTTCCAGTAGGTATATTTGCCCCCCAGTAATTAGATAGTTGTCTTCCTGTAGGTGTAGTTGCCCCCTGTAGGTATATTTGCCCCCCCCCCCCCAGTAGGTAGATAGTTGTTCTCCTGTAGGTACTTCCAGTAGGTATATTTGCCCCCCAGTAATTAGATAGTTGTCTTCCTGTAGGTTTAGTTGCCTCCTGTAGGTATATTTGCCCCCCCCCCCCCAGTAGGTAGATAGTTGTTCTCCTGTAGGTACAGTTGTAGAGAGTTGTTCTTTTTTTTAGAAACATAGATTCACACTGACATATATACTTCCATCCCCCTAACAGCTCTCTGACCACGTCTGCGGCCACACCAACAATATCTAGAACATCTTAGGGGTTATCCTAAGATTCGACCTGTGCCTGACCAGTCATTGAAGGGCTCATGTTTTATTTACTCACCATGGCACTGCTATATACAACCAAGTCGCGGCTGCCCTCAATATGAATGGAGCAGATTCTGAGTACGCTCATCCACACTCTACTTACAGGGTCTAAAGCAAACAGCACCATTCACTGTGTAGTGGTGGCACCTAGGTACTGCAGTCTAGCCCCTATTCACTACAATATGCTGCAGTATCCTAGCACTACCACTACACACTGAATGGACCCGTCTGCTTCCAGCCCTGCTCATTGTGTATATACAGTACACATGTAATGTATAAACTCCAGGGGTCACAGGGATCGGAGCGGTGGGTGATTATGGAGGCGCTGGGGCCGCACACATCTGCTATTACATCTGATAGTCCATTAGAGGGAACCTCGCCATTCCCGAATGTCTGCTGGATTATCATCACTCCTTACTATCTGATGGGCTCGGCCTCAAAAAAAAATGTTTTATGACATGAAATGGGGCCAGAATAAAAGTGAGTAAAACTCAAACAAATTGCAGCTATTATTTATTTCCGTCATATAATATCGCAAATGGAAAATTACCCATAAATCACATGTGCCGAGGATACTGCAGCCTGTATCCAGAGCCTCCCGCAGCCCCGGGCCCTGGTCATTGGGTACAGTCTGAGCTTTAGCAATTGTGCCCCCCACCCGCACAGCTAAAGCCCCCTTACCTAATATCTGATGGTCTGTAACATACAATAAATCACAGCAGATACTGTGAGAACTACTCAAAGATCAGTGTCAGTCTTCACTGCAGCTCTGGTATTATATTCATGAAACAACAAGTTTAGTAAAAGCTGAGGGCACTCACCGGAAAGTTGCACTATATCTTTATTTCAACATGAAGTTACAGGCTTCAGTGGTGCATGCCGCTATTCGCCAGACGCCAGACCACTTAACATAGACAAACTAGATATGACGGCCATTTCGCGCACACGGGTGCTTCCTCAGATGACGCCCCTCCAGCATCATCTGATGAAGCGCGCATGCAGAGGGAGTAGGAAGATGCCATTGAGCGGCCATAGTGGCAGTAACAGGCTCCACAGCGGAGGTGTTGGCAGCGATCATATACTGCTCAGCACTTCATGGCTGTATATATAGATATATACAGAGTATATATATATGCATATATTTACTACCATTCAGTCTATTTTCTTTGATTAGCTTCAGCACATTTATTATCTGCTCTTTGCTGTTAATGAATATACATCATTGGCAGCGTTTACCAGTTTCCAGGGACAGTTTGTTGCCGACTTGGTGCATCCAAGCAAGTCACACGCCGTCTCCATGGCCCCGGGAGCACCGCAGCCTCCATCCAGCCAAGTACATTGCATCTGATTATAAGATACATCGCACATCGCACACATTACTAAACCTGAGAACAAACACAAATGGCAAAGATGGCGACCAAATAAATCCGCCATATAATGCCCAAATAAATGCGCCATACAGCGCACAAATAAATTTCAACATGAAGTTACAGGCTTCAGTGGTGCATGCCGCTATTCGCCAGATAAGGGTTTAAGTAAATACGCCTTATAGTGTCCAAATAAATGCGCAATATAGCATCCAAATAAATGTGCCATACAGCACCCAAAGTATATGTGCCATATAAGTGTCCAAATATATAAATGTCTAAATAAATACATATATAGCGCCCAAATAAATATGCCATATAAGTGTCCAAGTAAATACGCCATATTGTGTCCAATGTTGTGTAAATGTAAAATGTAGGTGTCCAAATAAGTGTGCCATATACAGTAAGTGTCCATACAAATGTGCCATGTAGTGTCCAAATAAATACATTTAGGGCCACATGTATCATCCGGCGGACGGATGATTTTTGGCGGAAAGTGCCGATTTGCGTATTATTTTATACGCAAATGGCCGATTTGCGAATAAAATAATCGCAAATCGGCACTTTCCGCCGAGTACGCCAGGGGGCGGAAAGGGGGCGGAAAGTAGGCGGGAAGTGGGCGGAACGGAGGGCGCGGACTCAGAGTCCGCGCGATTTATCATCCGTTCCGCCCAATTCTACGCCGAAAACCTACTCCAGTCCTCAGCTGGCGTAGGTTTTCGGCGGTGCGCACCGGCGCGCACAGGATTTATGTACAGGCAGTCCGCCTCTACATAAATCCCCGTACCGCCGGAGCTGCGGGGGCATTTTTAAGTCCGGCGTAAAAAACGCCGGACTTAATAAATGCCTCCCTTAGTGTCCAAATAAATGTGCCATGTAGTGTCCAAATAAATATTAGTGTCCAAATAAATGTGCCATGTGTCCAAATAAATACAAGATGTAGTGTCCAAATAAATGCGCCATATAGTGTCCAAACAAATGTGCCATGTACTGTAGTGTCCAAATAAATACAGATGTAGTGTCCAAACAAATGTGCCATGTAGTGTCCAAATAAATGCGTCATATAAGTGTCCAAATAAATGCGTCATATAAGTGTCCAAAAAAATGCGTCATATAAGTGTCCAAATAACTGTGCCGTACAGTGACCAAATAATACATCCATATGGTGCAAAGTAACAGAACCTGGGGGAGGGGCCTGCATATTAGGAGAACGGCTAAACAGAATGATGTAAGTAATATACTGATCTGTTGAGCATTTATATCATTAGTTTATGCGGCCCTCATTTGAGGCAACATAAAGCTAGTGACCAGTAACTACAGGGCATTATAAATATAGCAATGTAGCGCAAGGCCCTCTGGGGCCATGAAGGGTGGTGGGCACAGGCATAACTACATAAGGCCTCCTGCATACCAGAAGTAGCAATAATCAATGGTAAAAATAATGGCGCCATATATCACATCGCCCTATAGTGATACTACATAGCAGAAAGCCCCTATGTTATTCCCTGCAGAAAGGTCCAAGGTTCTGCAGCCTCTGGGCCCCATAGTTGCAGCAATGGCGGCTGCAGTTATAGATGTGTATATGGCGGTGGGTTATGTTGGGAAAGCCCTGTACTTCAGCAGTGAATGAGTTATATATAGCCATGCTGTATGTCGTCCGGGTGAGTTGTGTATATGGCAGTGGATCCAGGGCCGCCATCAGGAATTTCGGGGCCCCATACAACCAAAGTGTCTGGGCCCCCCACATTAATAAAAAAAAAATAGTGTGTTGGCCCCACGCCTTGCTGGGAGGTATAATTTGGTTCAGATCAATTCTAGAGAACTTGCTCATATACCCCATTTTTCCCAGTGGCTTAAAATGTAACCTCTGTTATACAGTTATAAAATTGTAGAAACTAAATGTGAACAAGGTGCAATTCAAATGTCACCATACAGACACTTACTTGTATAGCTGTCTCTTGTGCTCTGTATGCAGTGCATTATATTCACCCCTGCAACGTACAATTTATACAATATACAAATCACCCCCCCCCTTCCCCCCCAGGCAGACTAGTTTAGCTCACCCAAGCCAGTGATAGCGAATACATGGCGGTGAGAACGCTTTCTAGGAGATCCTGTTTGTGCAGCAGAGGTGTCTTTATCCTGCTCTGCATAGACCCTCGAAATTCAATAATCCCAGATGGGGCATTGCCTAGCACTCAACAGCATTCTGAATACAGGGGAACCCCTACCCCACTCTTGTATAAGTTTTAGTCTCCATCATAATGAGCCCCGCTGGGCTTGTAGACACGCTATAAATTGTACGTTGCAAGGGTGAATATAATGCACTGCATACAGAGCACAAGAGACAGCTATACAAGTAAGTGTCTATTTGAAGTGCACCTTGTTCACATTTAGGTTCTACAATTTTATAACTGTATAACAGAGGTTACATTTTAAACCACTGGGGAAAATGGGGTATATGAGCCAGTTCTCTAGAATTGATCTCACACACAGACACCAGCACACATGTATACAGACACCAGCACACATGTATACAGACATACAGACACCAGCACACATGTATACAGACACCAGCACACCAGGGCATGATGAACTTCTGCAACCTGGAGAAATCACCTGATATCACCTGCAGTCCTATGTAACACCACATAACACAGTGGTATCTCTGAGTACAGATAATGTAGTAGATTTCACCTGCAGTCCTATGTAACAGCACAGATAACACAGTGATATCTCTGAGTATAGATCATGTAGTAGATGTCACCTGCAGTCCTATGTAACACCACAGATAACACAGTGATATCTCTGAGTACAGATAATGTAGTAGCTGTCACCTCGGGGCGCCCCTACTAAATAATGTTCTACAAAATAAGAAAAGTGTCATACAGGGACTCACAGGTGACGTCTTCTTTGATCTGAGGCGTCACTTTCCCTTCTCCTCTCCATCCGGCCCAGACCTCCAGGATGATTCCTTCCAGATATGTTTCATCTTTTCAGAACCTGCGAGACAAACAATTTAGGCTCCGCACATTTCTAGCAGCTTCCTTTCCTTTCTCCCTCCTGTAGGCTCCCAAAGTAACTGCGCTGTGTGGGATGCCCCCTGTATGTAGGATCCCCTGCTGTGCCCCCTGTATGTAGGATCCCCTGCTGTGCCCCCTGTATGTAGGATTCCCTGCTGTGCCGCCATGAGCTAATAATGCCCCTAGAGGTGGCCCCCATGAACTAATAATGCCCCCAGAGGTGCCCCCATATACTAATAATGCCCCCAGAGGTGCCCCCATGAGCTAATAATGCCCCCAGAGGTGCCCCCATATACTAATAATGCCCCCAGAGGTGCCCTCATGAACTAATAATGCCCCCAGAGGTACCCCCATATACTAATAATGCCCCCAGAGGTGCCCCCATGAACTATTAATGCCCCCAGAGGTGGCCCCCATGAACTAATAATGCCCCCAGAGGTGCCACCATATACTAATAATGCCCCCAGAGGTGCCCCCATATACTAATAATGCCCCCAGAGGTGCCCCCCATATACTCATAATGCCCCCAGAGGTGCCCCCATACACTAATAATGCCCCCAGAGGTGCCCCCATATACTAATAATGCCCCCAGAGGTGCCCCCATGAGCTAATAATGCCCCCAGAGGTGCCCCCATATACTAATAATGCCCCCAGAGGTGCCCCCATACACTAATAATGCCCCCAGAGGTGCCCCCATACAATAATAATGCCCCCAGAGGTGCCCCCATATACTAATAATGCCCCCAGAGGTGCCCCCATACACTAATAATGCCCCCAGAGGTGCCCCCATACACTAATAATGCCCCCAGAGGTGCCCCCATACACTAATAACGCCCCCAGAGGTGCCCCCATACACTAATAATGCCCCCAGAGGTGCCCCTAAAAAAACAAACATCCTACTCACCTAATCCGCGCTGTGCAGGCAGCAGCTCTTCCTCCTCTTCGGGCTCCATCTTGTGAGCCGCAGCGATGGGACTTCCGGCAGGCGTGATGACGTCACATCATCACGCCTGCCGGAGAGGTCACGGCCCGGCCTCCCATAGGCTGCTGGTATGAAGTGCCGGCAGCCTATGGGAGGGAATACAGGAGGAGGACGCTGCCAGGTCCTGCTCCTGTATTCTGATCGCTTTAATGTTCCGCCCCCTCAATGAGCGGGCGGAACATTAAAGCGATCAGTGCATCCCAAGAAGCTGCGCGGCCGCAGCTTCTCGGGATGCTCAAAAACAAGTGGCAAGGGGGGCCGTGCGGGCCCCCCTAGCGTAGCGGACGGGGGGCGGCGGACGGCGGGCCCCCCCCATGTCTCTTAGGGTCCGGGCCCCATACGGCAGTACCACTTGTACTGCCCTATCGGCGGCCCTGAGTGGGTCAATTTGGGAAAGCCCTGTATTTTAGCAGTGAATGAGTTGTATATAGATTGGGGGAGATTTATCAAACATGGTGTAAAGTGTAACTGGCTCAGTTCCCCCTAGCAACCAATCAGATTCCACCTTTCATTTTCCAAAGAGTCTGTGAGGAATGGAAGGTGGAATCTGATTGGTTGCTAGGGGCAACTGGGCCAGTTTCACTTTACACCATGTTTGATAAATCTCCCCCAATGTGTGTCGTGCGGGTTAGTTGTGTATATGGCGGTGGGTCATGTTGGGAAAGCCCCGTATTTCAGCAGTGAATGAGTTATATATAAGTATACTGTATGCCGTCCAGGTTAGTAGTGTACAGTATATGGCGGTGGGTTATTTTGGGAAAGCCCTGTATTTCAGCAGTGAATGATTTATATATAGCTATGGTGTATGCCGTGCGGGTTAGTTGTGTATATGGCGGTGGGTCATGTTGGGAAAGCCCCGTATTTCAGCAGTGAATGAGTTATATATAGATATAATATATGCCGTGCGGGTTAGTTGTGTATATGGCGGTGGGTCATGTTGGGAAAGCCCCGTATTTCAGCAGTGAATGGGATATATATAGATATAATGTATGTCGCCTGGGTCAGACGGCTCGCCCCCCACCGCCCCCCTTATTCAGAAGACCCGTGTTTTGTAATATAGAATAAATAATTGCCCCCTCCGGCCTGCGGCTGAAGTCTAAGTATTGGAAGAAGACTAATGTGCGGCCCTTTCGGTGCCAGGACTTCGCCTGTGGTCAATTCAATATAGCTTTCTTTCTCCATTATAGAAATAGCCCAGGTGACTAAAAATAACCCTGGCGGACCATGGCGGCTAGTCACAAAGCAGCGGGCCACGGGGAGCACAGAATAGCAGCTAGCGGCTGTCGGAGGAGGCTCGCGGCTCCATTGTGATGCAGCAGAACTGCTTAGCAGATTGGAAAGCAGCAGAAACAAGGGAATTAAAGGCTGAACGCATGCGGCTGAAAATCCACCGCAAGCCGAGGGGGGGGGGGGATTAACCTTACAAATGGGCTCCAAAACCTACATTATGTGCCGATGTAGCAGAGCCGAGCGCGTCGTGCCGAGGAACCGGGTGACAAACTCAGCTCTGCAGCATGACTGTGTCTGACGGGCTCGGCTCTGCTGTATGTGCTCGGCGGAGGTAGTGATGAAACGTTTGTTATGGTTTCATGCCATTCTAACTAGCAGTTTATTGCATATTTGTGCCCCTTTATTGTGATCTATGGGATGATTCTACTGGATATTCAAAGTCTGCCCCCTGCTGGATGTAAGCGGTATAGCAGTGACCTCAATATCAGGTTATGTGGAGGGAAGTTTAGCCTATGCCTAATAGACTTTGTACTCATGATGACGACCTCTGCTTGCTGTCAGTGAATGAGGAGGCTGTAACCTTTACAGGCTCCATGCTTCTCGCAGCTGAGGGTTTGTATCAAGTCCAGGAGATGTTCCGTCTATGAAACTGACTGAACTGATACATTGTAACAAACCATCAGCACAAGAGAGATTTGTGTCGCTGCTTCGTTTACTTACAATTATTGATTATTCATTATTACTGATATAGTGTCAGATTAGTGGAATTTTATTTTACACATTGTATATTTCACTACCTGGACATAATTAAAGGGGTTGTCCATATTAGATAACCATATAATATCCTCCAGTTAAGGCCTTCAACTGGTGCCAGAAAGTGCCGGATATTTGTAATTTACTTCTATTAAAAAAATCTCCAGTCTTCCAGTACTTATCAGCTGCTGTATGTGCTGCAGGAAGTGGTGTTTTCTTTCCAGTATGACACAGTGCTCTCTGCTGCCACCTCTGTCCATGATGGGAACTGTCCAGAGCAGTAGCAAATCCCCAATAGAAAACCTCTCCTGCTCTCCAGTCTGGGCAGAATACACCACCTTCTGCAGGACATACAGCAGCTGATAAGTACTTGAGGACTAGAGATTTTTTAAATAGAGGTAAATATCAAATCTCTGGCTTTTTTGCCACCAGTTGATCTGTAAAGTGAACTGTTAAATTCCCTGCAGCGCCATCACTGGAGAAATAAAGTATTGCATGGTACTAATTGTCTATGTAAAGCAGGGATGGGGAACCTTCAGCTCTTCAGTTGTTGCAAAACTACAATTCCCATCATGCCTGGACAGGCTTCGGCTGTCCAGGCATGATGGGAATTGTAGTTCTGCAATAGCTGGAGGGCCATAGGTTCCTCATCCCTGCTGTAAAGCGCAGTTGAGTCCTCCAGGGACTCTTTTTGCAGCATATAGTTAAGAGATGAGGGTCTTAGCCCTATACATATATCATTTATATTCTAAACCAGAGACCCCCTTTAAGGTTCACCCTTTAGGAGATCATAATGCAGTGTATATAATGCAGCCCGCCAACATCTATAGAGCCAGATGATAAGAAGAAGATGACGTGTTACTGAACTTTTCACAATCCAGTCTCTATTTATGAGATTGACCTCTTAGAGACACCATGTCAGACCCCGGGGTGGTCCGCAGGGATCCCTCCACAACCGAGCCCTCTCTCTCTCCTTCTTCTCTTCCTTCAGGATCTCGGCTTCTGCAAAAAGAAAGAAATACAATTATTCCTCCGCTGTTTGCCCGACAGATGTCAGACTAGAGAGAAATGCCAGCAAGCGTACCCATAGGACTGCAGATCAACCAGATTAACCCGACAGCTCGCCTGCCAGAGGGGATAACATGCCATGCAATACCGGGTATTATGGAGTTACTGCCCGCATCCTCCACCACCACTGCACTGGCTATAACCTTATAATTAGGCCGGGATACCCCAGGGCCCGTGTGGCCCCGCAGCAGAGGACAACCTCAGGAAAGATCAGCCCTGAGTGATCGGCTGCGCCAAGTCAGTCGCTTCCTACCCAGCTTTCACTGGGTCCTGAAAGGCCAATAACATCTGCAATGATGTCATCCAGTGATAAATACTCCATAGTTAGCAAGTGAGAAGGAATGGTCACCCAGCTTTCCCTGGGTCCTGAATGACCAATAACATCTGCAATGATGTCACCCAGTGATGAATACTCCATAGCTAGCAAGTGAGAAGGAATGGTCACCCAACTTTCCCTGGGTCCTGAATAACCAATAACATCTGCAATGATGTCACCCAGTGATGAATACTCCATAGCTAGCAAGTGAGAAGGAATGGTCACCCAACTTTCCCTGGGTCCTGAATAACCAATAACATCTGCAATGATGTCACCCAGTGATGAATACTCCATAGCTAGCAAGTGAGAAGGAATGGTCACTCAACTTTCCCTGGGTCCTGAATAACCAATAACATCTGCAATGATGTCACCCAGTGATGAATACTCCATAGCTAGCAAGAGAGAAGGAATGGTCACCCAGCTTTCCCTGGGATCTGAATGGTACATCTGCAATGATGGTGTTACCGTTACCTAGTGATATAGCAGTCCTAACTAGTATAAGTAAATGTCACCCAGCTTTCCCAGGCACCTGAAGGGCCAACCTGTAATGGCAGCATTCCCCAGTGATACATCGGCCCCAACTAGGATGATTTATTTAGAAGAAATAATCACCCAGCTGTACCTGACACCTGAATAGCAAATAAACATTTATAGCATTACAGTATATGCTGTGTAATATCACCCAGCTTTCCCTGGCACCTGATAAGTAAATATACAGTCATAGCAGTACGGTATATGCTGTATAATATCACCCAGCTTTCCGTGGCACCTAATAAGTAAATATACAGTCATAGCATTACCGGACAATACAGTATATGCTGTATAATATCACCCAGCTTTCCCTGGCACCTGATAAGTAAATATATAGCCATAGCATTACCGGACAATACAGTATATGCTGTGTAATATCACCCATCTTTCCCTGGCACCTGAATAGTAAATATGCATTCATAGCATTAGCCAATAATACATTACATGCTGTATAATATCACCCAGCTTTCTTTGACACCCAAATAGTAAATATATAGTCGTAAAGCATTACTGAATAATACAATATATGCTGTTTAATATCACCCAGCTTTCCCTGGCTCCCGAATAGTAAATAGACAGTCATAGCATTACCCAATGATACATTACATGCTGTGTAAGTGTAATATCACTCAGCTTTCCCTGGTACCTGAATAACAATTCCGAAGTCATACACCAGCCCTAACCAGGACGATTTGCTATTTAGAGGGAATTGGACACTAGCCAATAACGTTGCTATTCTGTCCAACCTCATCATAGTAGACCACCCAGCTTTCCCTAGCACCTGAATAGCAAATCTGTAGTGATACATCAGTCCGAACCAGGAAGATTTGCTATTTAGAGAGAATTTTCCCCCAGATTTTCCAACAATGGATGATAACCAGTAAGGCTGCTATTGTGTCTGGCCTCATGGAAATAAACCACCCAGCTTTCCCAGTCCCCTGAACTCCAGTCCTTTACCTTTGATGTGATATACTGTAATATTGCTCCATAACATTACAGATTTACCATTCATGGATGCTGAGTAACCATCCCAATCAGAGGTGTAACTGCGGCCATAGCGGCTGTCACCCAGCTTTCCCAGGGGCAGATATAATGGGCAAACAGTAGAAAGTGAATTGATAACACGAGGACGATTCATGGGCCGAGACGTCCTGGGAATTGGTATAGATTTTTTTGGGGGGAAATGTTCTCCATTACAGGCGGACTGATGACACTTGACGGAGCGATCTCTGACTCATCCGCTTATAATGGCTCCTTTGTCAGCCGCGGAGCAGAAACACTTGGGCAGGTGTCAAAATTCAGAAGGGAGAATCATAAGGAAATGACGCTCCTTTGTCATAGAAATCAATGTCGTTTCCAGAGAAAAAGGAGCGGGGAAGGATGAGCGCAGCCCGGCGACCCCGTACCCTTGGTACGTGCGGCGGCAGCTCTCATAGCATTGATCTGGTCTCCTTTGCGGCAAGACCGTCCTGTCAAACGACGTCTTCCCTTCCAACCTTGTGATGGCGGCATGTATTAAAATAAATACAGACACCTCCTTATTAAGACCTTATGGCGGCACACATTACGGCTAATAAAAGCCACCGTAACTTTATTATTTTTACACACCGCTGGAAAGGAATAGATGACGCTTTTACAAGAGGAAGGAATTAATACCGCGCCATAACAGCAGGCGATAGCAGAGAAGCAGACAGTAAAGCGGCGGAGGGGAGGAAGGGGGAGGGGGGGGTGACTGGTTTATGGGGCCACGCGAAAAAGCACCGCACATCCAGATAGAAAAACATCGGTCATTGTGCGGGAAGACAAATGATTGTTGATTGTGTGATTACACGGCAGCTGTGCGCCAACCTATATACAATCCTCCCAGGAAGAACATTTACGTCTGAAGGCGCCGAACCTCTCCCGCTCCAGATTAATGCGCCACGCTACAGCCCTGCCAACCGGGTTTGCCTCTATTCGCCATCAGATCCTCTCACGTCTTTCATCCATTTGCAGGAAATTTGCTGCTATTGCTTTTGCCGTATGGGGCGGGGGGGCTAAATCGGTTTTTATTAAGCTAAAATGGATTGTTTAGTGCGGAGAGCTGACATCGCAGGGCGGATTGTCAAAAAACGGATGATCCTTTTTTATATATATATATATATATATATATATATATATAACCGGAGCCAAGTGGCGACATTGTATGGCGCTGCTTAACATCAGTGTGGCGCCATCGCGCAGTCATATAGGCGAACGGATGTGACAGTAGGAGGAGTGGCGTTACGTAATTTAAGGGGATCCCGCCCAGCCTGCTGGCATCATGTTATAGAGCAAATTGTAGAACTTTTATTATATTTATTTACATCGCTGCTCATTCTAAGCTTAGGAGTCCAGTGGGCGGTCCTAATTATTGACTGACAGCAGACGAAAGGAAACGAACAGCAACTAAGAACTGACCTGGTGTTATGGTATTGTGTTTGGTGCGTGGGGCAAGAAAATGAAGTTAATTTTCTTGCCTTGATCCTCAGAGATCCTTGACTTTATTCACTGTGCTCTGGGCCGGGATTACAAATGATTATAGAGGCAAAGCTTTGAGGTGACATCACTCCGGTGCTCATCATGGGGCGCAAGGATGAATTACCTTAACCTTGACACCCCATGCCCTATGGGAATATAACAGCAGTCAGGGAGAGAGCTTGGTAGCTGCTGCCAGACACTTCTGGGTGGCGGCTTATCTTCCTGAGAACAAAAAGATCGGCAGTTAATATACCCAATCCTTCTCCTCCCCAGCATCAGTTGAGAGGCCCCCATACATGGATGAGGGTCATTATGGCGGACAATTATCTATTGTGTATGACCAAAAAGCTTGATAAAATGACATGGCAGCGCCTTTTCTCTAAGTGTTGCCATTAGCAGTTTTATCATGGCTGTTCTGCTGTATTTCCAGCTGCCTAGCAACCACTTGACTTGCTGTCTTGGTGACCACCGTCTGATGACCACACCAGGCTGCACAGATCGTTTTTGTCTCAGGAAGACAACATAAAAGGAAAGACCTCGGGGTTCTGGGTGATGGAACAGCAGAAAAACAAGAAAGTCAGCCATGTTTCCTCAGCCTCTGCCATGCCTTGCTCCGCAGGTCAAAGTTGTGTCTTCAGCTAAATATTGTATGAAGGTTCTATCTCTCCGTATTCTGCAGGCTCTTATATTTCATGTTACCTAGCAACCACTTGACTTCCTGTTGCGGTGACCACCATTTGAGTACATATAAATACAGAAATGATCGCAGGAAGTTTTATCTGTCACACAGTACACTTAGTCACCAGGCTGCACAGACTTGTATTATGTCCCTTCCATTCAGACAACAGGAAATATGAGAAGATGAGATACCTAGGAGGTGATATAGTATCATAGCTTTACAGGGCGGCCATGTTTTCTCAATGCCTTATCTCATTGTTAAGAATAATTTTCTTAGCATAGGTTGAAAACTATGAAGTCCACCCTTCACCCTGAAGGCCATTCTATCTCCTGAGTCCTACCTAGCAACCACCTGACTTCCTTGTCTGGTGACCACTTTTTGGTCACACAAAGTTCTATCTGTTTTCTAGCAACCACCTGACTTCCTGTCCTGGTGACCACTATTTTATCACACAAAGTTCTATCTGTTAACTAGCAACCACCTGACTTCCTGTCCTGGTGACCACTATTTTATCACACAAAGTTCTATCTGTTACTTAGCAACCACCTGACTTCCTTGTCTGGTGACCACTCTTTGGTCACACAAAGTTCTGTTACCTAGCAACCACCTGACTTCCTGTCTTCGTGACCACTATTTTATCACACAAAGTTCTATCTGTTACTTGGCAACCACCTGACTTCCTGTCCTGGTGACCACTATTTTACCACACAAAGCTCTATCTGTTTCCTAGCAACCATTTGACTTCAGTTCGATCTGTATTACAATAGACTGACTCACCAGGCTGCACAGACTTGGTGTAGACCAAGGACGGGGAAACTTTGGCCCTCCAGCTGTTGCAAAACTACAATTCCCATCATGCCTGGACAAGGGTGTCCAGGCATGATGGGAATTGTAGTTTTGCAACAGCTGGAGGACCAAAGGTTCCCCATGCCTGGTTTAGACCATCAGACCTCAGAATGAAAGGAAAGGCCTTAGAGGTCGGCGGGGTGGGAAGGCGGCCATGTTCCTCAGCCTCTCCCATAGTTTTCCCACCATATGTCATACGACCCTAGAAGAGACATATCCCGATTCTCGGGGCGTTTTTTAAAGCTTTGTGTAACTTTCCTTCCGAATGTGATAAAATATGTCTCCTCATCAGATGACCGCGACTCCTCATGACACGATGGGTAGAGTCGATGTGGCAGCTTTCTCCTGTTAATTCATGTCGCTGTCAGAGGAAATCTCTTCTTGTAGGGATAAGATTCATGGACGCTTCCTTCCTCAGCTCTGTCACTGGATATCACATACTTTACGCATCAAAAGCATTGTTTAGAAGTTGTGCGCCAGATCTCCTTCCCTCCGAGCCCCCCCCACCCCCAACCTTCTTACAAGTTTATACAAGGACCTTTCCATGTAGATTGAAGTCAGAAACAGAACACGTAGATGTACAGATACACCTGGGCTGACAGATCAACCAAAGCCGAGCTTATCTTATGGTGATCAAACTTAAAGGGGTTTTACGGTATTTACAAACATGGCTGCTTTCCTCCAAAAACAGCGCCCATTGTATTTTCTAGTGCAGCTCTATTACATTGAAGTAAGGGCCCTATCCCACGGGACGATTATCGTTGGCATAATCGTTAACGATAAACGATCCAAACCAATCCAAATCGTTCTTGTGGTTGTCTCGTCGTCGCTATTGCGTTCGTCACTACTGCGAACGACCGAACGACATCTTATTCAATGCGAACGATTTGCGATCGAGCAACGATAAAAATAGGTCCAGGTCTTGTTAAACAATTGACGATTTCTCGTTCGGTCGTTAATCGTTAACTGCTATTCAGACGAACGATTATCGTTTAGATTCAAACAATTTAACGAATATCTGATCGATAATCATCCCATGGAATAGGGCCCTTAATGTGGTCAAGGTGCAATACCAGACACAGCCTGCGGACAAAGTAGCCATTTTTTCTATCCTGAAGAATCCCTTGAAGTTTGCCAAATGTAACAGAGTTTATCTCGCTCCATGTGGCTGGAAAATTTAAAGGGGTACTCCAGCAAAAATCATTGAAAATTCTTTCAAATCAACTGGTGCTAGAAAGTGCCAGAGATTTGTCATTTACTTTGATTAAAAAATCTCCAGTCTTGCAGTACTTATCATCTGCTGTATGTCCTGAAGGAACTGGTATTCTCTCCAGTTTAGCAAACAGGAGAGGTTTTTTGTTTGGATTTGGATATGGACAGGGGTGGCAGCAGAGAGTACTGTGTCAGACTGGAAAGAATACACCACTTCCTTCAGGACATACAGCAGCTGATAAGTACTGGAAGACTTTTTAGTAAAAGTAAATTACAAATCTCTGGCACTTTCCGCCACCAGTTGACTTGAAAGGAAAAAAATTCCCTGGAGTACCCCTTTATAGATCCCAGCAAACAGCACCCTCTATCTCAGCTTCCTGGCCTACTGCTGTAAACACACAGCATTACTTTTGGCGCCAATATGTCGACGCTGATTATTCGCTCCGTTTTTTCCCACTTTGAGCCCCCAAAGCGTCCTGCTGTAGAGAAGTAGTGATGAGGAACTCTGCGCTGCTGACAATCTCCTCTTTATCTTGGTGGCTCAGGAAGCTAATGCGAGATGCGGGGAGGCGATAGGAGATGCGATTGCAGCCGCTCACACCCGCCAGGGATATATGTTTGGATATGGAACTTGCTTTTCAGACATAATACGAACACACGGATATACAAAGAGGTATTTTACCTTCGGTCGTGCCTCACAGGCGCCGTTTTGATGTTTATTTGCTCCAAGTCTCTGAGAAATTTATGTATATTTATGGAATTTTCCGACTTGACAGAGTAATTTAAGCCGCACATGTCGCTGTAATAGCGATGTCAGTGTAGGGGAACGCAGGCCCAATGGGGACCAGGTAATACACTAGAAAAAGTGGTGAGAATATATGTTACGTGAAGTGTCTATCAGTATGCGATGTATAAAATATATAAAGAATCTACAGCCCATTTATTTCCATATAATGGAGTTTTTTACACCCAAAGAAGCATGACTTCTTATAAGTATGCGGAAGGCCAGGCAGCCGTAGGCCGGGGTAGCTGGTGCGGTGTTGGGGCAGCTCCGTGGGTCACTTGGGCACTTGTCATGGTAGCCCTGAGTGGCGTTAACACCCACCTCTGGACGGGTGCTTCTTCACAGATTTCGGGTAACCCGATTGTAAGCCAGGTGTGTACGTGCGGGTGCAGTAAGAGTGGACCTGAGTCCCATAACCTAACCAGAATAATGTCCAGTTACTTTGGCAGCTGCAGGTGCAGGTAAGAGGTAGCAGTGGTAGTTTGTAGGTAAGAGGAAAGTGGAGTAGAGGAGCGTCTTGAGGAGTCTGTCTAATGTAGCTGTGTAC